>NW_015506246.1:242151-300060 GCF_001515645.1 Sinocyclocheilus grahami | reverse complement strand
GCCCACACACACACATACACACACACACACACACACACACACACACACACACACACGCACGCACTGACCACAGGGACATACAACACCCTTTGTAAAGTGGAAAGACTGGAAGCAGATTGAATGAACATTTCCCAACTTAGAAAGACAGAGCAGGAGAGTATCGCTGCATATAGAACAAGATGCAATGACAGGTATCTAATTTTTAGGGATGCATCGATATTAAAATTCGGTGCAATATCAATAAGCCAATAGTAATGTATTTTTGTATGTATATGTGTATTTATATGTGGGTATGTATATTAACTATGAGAAATATAATAACATTTTCATAGCAAATATAAAAAAAATAATATTTAACACATTTTTCACACACACACGCATGCATGCATGTGTAAGATTTGTTGAATACAATTTATTCTTTATTAATTTATTTTTACAATATTAACATTGTAAACTAGTTTATGTAAATTAAATTAATACATTTAATACTATTAATTAAATATTAATATATCATAACATTGGACAATATATTATATTATTATAATTAAATTTTTATAAATTTAATAAATGTTTATAACATTTAATTAACTTATTTTTATTGTTTCTTATTTAATTGCTATCTGTCTTTGTTGTGTATCATTATATACTAATTTTGTGTAATTAAAAAACATAATATATATATATGTTTTTGTATATATACAAATATACAGCATACATATTCTTTATTACAGTTTTTTTCCAACAGCTTACACACACAATCTTTACTTGTCTCACAATTTCTGAAACCTGACACTCAAACTCCAGAACCACACACACACGTAACTCTTGGAGAAATCTCTCTTGTAAAATATTTCACAATTTCTCAGAGGTTCACTGTGTTTCGAAATCAGTTTGAGAAGTTCTCCAGCACACTCAGGATTCATCACCCGAATAATAAAGAGGGTTTCCTGCTCGTCCCATTAGTAAGTGACTGTAATCCCGCCGAATAAAAGGCATCTCAAGCCATCTGGGCTTTGACTGGATCCACACATATGTAAATGTGTGTGTAGTTGCAAGCACTGATGGCTCTTCCTTACACACATTTCCTGAGCTTCCTCTTACCTGCCCATTCACACCCTCTTTATTTCTAGTAGCGCATGCATTTCCATGTGTGAAGTGACTTGAATGGCTGTGAATGCTTTAGTGTTTACAGAGATGCTGCTCATTGTGCTGCTGTTTTGGGACAGTGGTTCGGGAGGGGAATCGGCATGTCCTCACTAACTCGTCTAAACTGTAACTTTTAGCAGCATCGGTGAGGGATTTGAACTAATGTTAATGTTAGAAACTAACAGTAGCTCGGCTCTAAATCTTTTGATTTTATGATTGATGGTGTCATATTTTAAGATGCAACTTTTGGCATTTTATTAGGTGTTGGAACCTATAGGGAAGCCCGGTTCTGCCACTGAATAAACAAAAAATTTTTTATCTCACAATTCTGACTTTTTTTCTCACGATTGCAAGATGCAAACTTGCAATTGCAAGTTATAGTCAGAATTTTAAGATATAAATATGCAATTGTAGGAAAATTTTATTTTTTTCCCCTTTATAACTCATAATTGTGTTTATAGCTCACAATTCTGAGAAAAAAAGTCATAATTGCGAGATGTAAACATGCAATTGCGAGAAAAAAAGTCAGAATTGTTTGATAAAAACTCACAAATCTGACTCGTTTTCTCAGAATTGCGTGATATAAATTTGCAATTGTGTTATAAAGTCAGAATTATGAGATATAAACTCTCAGTTGTAAGAAAAGTATTTTTTAACTCACAATTGCATGTTTACATCTCACAATCCTGAGAAAAGCAGATTTGAGAAACTCGAGAAACTCACAATTCTGACTTTATTTCTCCCAATCGTGCAGTTTTGACTTTAAAACTAGCAATTGTGAGTTTATATTATGCAATTGTGAGGTAACAAAGTCAATTGTGAGATGCAAACTCGCTATTGCAAGAAAAAAAGTTAGAATTGCGTTTATGCATTTGAGTTTATATCTCGCAATTCCGACTTTATTGCTCATAATTGCACGTTTACATCATGCAATTCTGAGAAAAAAGTCAGAACTGTGAGATTACAAGTCGCAATTATCTTGTTTTATTCTTTATGTCGTGTTGGAAACAGGCTTCCATTAGGAACCATACATATTGTATTCATAAATTAATGCATTTACAGTCCCCGAGTTTTTTTTTTTTTTTTTACTATTTAGTTTAGAGTGCAATGCAATTTCAACTCACTCAAACATGGTTTTATTGACATTAAGTCTGTCACTAAACAACACAGCAGCACTCGATGCAGCGGTTGCTACGGGAGAAAGCTGCAGCTGGTCAGGATGGTCATGTTGACCATTGAAAAGGTGGACTTATTACGCTGGATAGAGTCCAAACAAAAGCTCCAGCAAACCCCCTTTATCCTTCCTCTGCTCTCAGCGAATTATCCCCTCTTCTCCTTTGTTTTCAGCCGCCTGTAACCCACTGATGCCCAAAATGTCTGCATGGATGTTGAGCGAGATGCTGGGACGCATGCAGGAATCTCTTGGGATTTCCTACATGTTTAGTATTTCCACACTGACATACACTAACAGACTTTATGGACCTGCAATTGAAAGGATGGCTGGCAGTACAATGGTATGACTCTACAAATACCAGCAGTGATCTCCAATTAATCCACTTAGTTTTAATCTCAATCTTTAACTCAATTTCTATTAATCTTAACTGTCCCCAAGAGTAAAGTAGAGAGAGAAATGACTTTTAATTTGTTTATCACAAACAAATCCACCCTCACTTCCCTGAAACCCACATCACTCTCTGGACACTGAGGCGGTTGTGCTCTATTTGAAGGTTGTGACTGATGTGATGAAATGAGGATGATCTTAATAATACGTGATTTCCAGCATGTGATCAACAGCTGAAGGATTTAGTGAAGCATCTCTCCGTTCACATGAGTTTATGTGCCGTTGACAGAAACGTGATTAGCCATTTGGTGAGATGAACACAATGATCTCAAGACCAAAACTAGACTCCCAGAAGCAAGATCTTGTTTTATGTCTCTGGTCATCTGCTGCACAAGAGGTGTGGTGTAGTGAGGTGTCGTCTGTAACACACACACACAAACACACACACACACACACACACACACACACACACACACACACACACACACACACACACAGAGAGAGAGAGACACACACACACACACACACACACACACACACACGCACGTGTCTGTTGGCAGGTCTGGCTGGTGAGGTGTTTTGTTGTGCTGTTAAAGACAGTCTTGACAGCTGGTACAGTGTTATTTTAAGGATAGAGGTGTGTGTGTGTGTGTGTGTGTGTGTGTGTGTGTGTGTGTGTGTGTGTGCGTTGGGCACTACCACTTCTTTTTTGACTCCACACACAGGAGGAAGATGGAATGGACATCAAATGGTCACATCGTGTTTCTAAGATCAGGAAAAACAAATTGTCCAGAAGGTCACATTCTGTCTGTCTGGCACAAAGATACTTAGCTCATTCATACATTCATTTATTCATATATGCATTTTTTTAAAATAAAAATCATAAATACATATGAGGTGACACTATATTACAAAAAATTTTTTAAAAAATCCTGTAACTCAAAAATATTACATTACGCATTGACATGATCACAATTAATGTGCCACTAAACTGTGCTGTGTTTCCCAAAAGCATCATAAGCCTAAGTTGATCGTTGCTCCATTGGTTTCAATGGGTCTACAATGTATTTAAGTTTGCACTGCTTTTGGGAAATGCAGCCCTTGTATAGATGCTATTGAATTGTGATTGCTATATATATTGCATTTGCAGTATCTTCAAAATGTTAATTATTTTACAAAAATAAGAGGGATCATACAAAATATTATTTTTATTTATGCATGCATTTATTATTTATAGTACTGACCTGATGTACTTAATGCATTGTTTTTCTTTCTGGAGCATCAGCGAGCGTTTGAACCTTCTGTAATAGTTGCTTATGAGTCTCTCAGTTGTCCTCGGTGTGAAAAGATGCATCTCAAAATCATACAGTCACTGCTGGAAAGGGTTCAAATATGCAAAAGATGCTGGAAAACCAAATGATTTGTGGGACCTGAAGGATTTTTCTGAAGAACAGCAGGCAGTTTAATTGTTCAGGACAAACAAGAGACTCATGAACAACTATCTCTAAACAAAACAACACACAGCTGTGGAGCATTCAGTTAACAACACAGTATTAAAAATCAAGCATATGCAAACTTTTGAACGGGGTCATTTTTATAAATGCAACTATTATTAGACTATATGTAAACATCTTTTATGTAGGACATATCTTGTTCAGGTCAGTGCTAAATAAAACAAACAAAAAAAACTTTTGGCCACTATGGCGAAGATTGTGATGCCTTCGGTGCAGAGACTGAAGCTGAAGATCAATGGACTTCTTTTGCAGGACAGCCGTCCAAAAGGACACATATACATCTCCTTATGCTTGGTTCAGGGATCAGTCGTAGAAGGTTCTTGAGTGGCCTGATTAGTCTTCAGATATAAATCAGATTTAGGTGGAATTTGAAGAAAGCAGTGGCGACATGAAACCCAAAGATTATCAGTGATCTGGAAGCTTTTTCAAGCAAGGAAGGGGCCGCTTTTGTGGCTGATTAATTGAGATTAGTTAATCGGATACATGGTTGAATAACAGTGTTGGAATGGAACGTTTTGACCTTTTTACTAGAATGAGTAATGCCTGCACAAGCATGAATCAAGATAGTACTGAGCACATCAAGTTATTGTGCCAATCTTGGCCTTCTCGTAACTGGGCTTGAGGAACTGGAGACGCTTGTTGACTGATCTGATAAAGGGAATAAATGTGATGCACAAAAGCTATATATCTCAGATAAGGCTCAATCAGTTCCTGTGTGACTGTGACGAATGAAAGCAGGATAAGTAGATCTGTGTGTGTTTGTATGTACAACAGTAAAAGTGAAAGCAAGTGAGAGAGAGAGAGAGAGAGTTGTGAAAACGCATCTGACTTCCCAAACCCTATAAATGGCACGGTTTGAATCCTCTGTGTGCTGATAAGTGCACACCAAATGTGTCTGATAAACTCGAGCACGCTCACAGCGCATGACTTCCGTTAGAAACACTAGCTGAAGCCTCAAGCCCATTGCTCATGTTAAACACTCTTTTGCACAAGCCTTATAAGAGACCGCATACCTTCCCAGCCATTGTTTTCTAATCACTTGCTTCCATTCATCTCCTGTCCTCTTATTATTGTCTCATGTTCAGATTGCCATCACCGCACCACAAAATGTAAGCAAGCGAAAACAATCTTCAAAACAGCGTAAGACAATAGATCTGCGTACTGTATTGCATGATAATCGCAAACCAACACTCTCACATTACAGTATATGCATTTCTTCATTTGCGGTGGTCTTTATGCTAAGCAACCTAAAAAATCAGGGAAAACACAAGCACTGCATCATAAGGAGACAAGTTGCAGTGCTGTGAAACACAAATGTAAAAGTAGAACATCAAAGTACCAATCATAAGTTAAATACTCGAAAGGGTAAGATTCTGACTTTATATCTCATAATTCTGACTTTGTTTCTCAGAATTCGGAATTGCGAGATAAAAAGTCAAAATTCTGAAATATAAACTAACAGTTCTGAGAAAAAAAGTACAAATTCTGAGGAAAAAAGTCAGAATGTGAATATATATATATATATATATATATAAAGTCAGAACTGCAAGAGATAAACTCAAATTGCGAGATATCAACGAGCAATAATTGAGAAGAAAAGTCAAATTCATGAGAAATAAGGAAATGTCATAATTTTGAAATATATTCTGTTAAACAATTTTGAAAAAAGACAGAATTGTGAGATGCAAAGTAAGAATTGGAGGACACACACACACACACACACACACACACACACAGATACACACACATGAAAAACATTTTTTCAATCCGATCTTGAGAAAATGTATGAGGTGAGGTGACAATTTCATAAAATATGTATGGAATTATAATTTTTTTAAAATAAGAACTAGTCCACCGTTAAATCTAACCATCAGTGGGGTGTAAGCAGATCATATGAAAACATATGAATGAGATTGTACACATTAATTTAAATTAGCCACATAAAATAAAGACAATGACTTTAACAACATTATAAAAAATGCTAGAAATTTTTTGCAAAATGGTAACATATTAAACATGCTTGCAACATGCTTGCAACATGCACATTTCACCTAACATTAATATCCAGCCTTTTATGGTCAGTTCTCTCTTTCAGGTCGAATTCTCCCTTAAACGATGTACACTTTAGCATACTTAAAAAAAGTATAACAAGCTAAACTGAAATATACGTTAATTTAATTCATTCAGTTCATCTCTATTGAAACTTGTGTGTAAAACATGCGTAACATGCTAACAATGTGCTAAATGTGTTAGCCACATGTTAAACATACTGGAATCATGCTAAGGATGTGCTAAAAAATGTTGGTAAACATGTTAGAAACACTGCAAAAATGTGCTAGCAACATGCTGAATTGATAGAAAACATGGTAGGAACATGCTAACAATGTGCTAAAACCTGTTAGAAACACAGTGGAAATGTGCTAGCAACATTCTGGAAATGATAGCAAACAAGTAAACATGGTAGGCAGATGCTAACAACGTTATAAACCTGTTAGCAACATTTTTAACATACAAAACATACTGAAAACATGCTAACAATGTGCTAAAACAGGTTGGAAAACATTAGAAGCACTGCAAAAATGTGCTAGCAACATGCTGAAAATGACAGAAAACATGTAAACATGGTAGGATCATGCTAACAATGTGCTAAACATGTTATCAGCATTTTTGGCATGCTAAGCATACTGAAAACATGCTAACAATGTGCTAAAACAGGCTAGAAAAAAGTAGAAGCACTGCAAAAATGTTCTAGCAAAATGCTGAAAATGATAGAAAACGTGTAAACATTGTAGGATCATGCTAACAATGTGTTAAACATGCTAGCAACATTTTTAGCATGCTAAGCATACTGAAAACATGCTAACAATGTGCTAAAACAGGTTAGAAAAAACGTGTTGAACTCTCGCTGGATGTTGCTGCTAGAAGAGCCAAGTTCAACAAATGCGCTCAGAGTCTCAGTTTGTCCATGTGAGCCTGAGTCCACCTTCAACACAACTTCATTCACCTTTAATATTATTGCTACCTACAGCTCATAAGTCAAGCTCTGAGCTTTAAAGAGCCGGGCACTTCAGGATGGCTGTAATTAATGGATCAGGAGGGCTGCTGGGAAATGTCGTGTCTGAGTCGTGTGTCCACACGTGTCGACTGTCAGCAGGTCTTTTTCAGAAGGCTGGAGGCCCCTGGAGAGACGACTGGAGAAGCAGAGAGGGTTTGTGTGCTGAACTCTCACACACACAGAAATATAGTATAAACAAGACTGCTAGTTATTTCTCAGTTTGTACACCTGTGAAAAAGAACTACACATTAGCAAACTTTTAAGAAAAGGACGTTAAACTTTACATTAAGTTATTATTTTAAGGTTTTCAGCAGGGTTATATTAACTAAAACTGGGGGAAAAAACAAACAAACGATGAAATAAAATATGCATTAAGTAAAATAAATAAATACATGCATTAATATTTCTCATTTTAATTTAGTTTAACGAAATTAAAATGAGAAAATAATATTTTAATTTACTGTTGTATAAACAAAAAACTAATGAGATATAAATAATGAAAACTGAAACTGATATAAAAATGACATAGACATACTGTATATATATATATATATATATATAAACTACTAAAAAAAATCGCACAAATACCCAAACAGGTTACTAAAAATGTTATAAAATGTAAAATTAAACTAAATATATAAAAGTAAAAATTGATTAAAAATACCACTTTCAGTCACTTAGTTAATTGCATGTTGATTGCAATGGAAATACAACATTATAGTTTATATTTACATTAAATGCAATCAGTTGAACCTTTTGATTCCTTAAATGAGCACTTTTAAGATGGAAGCACACTACAAGTGCACATTCTTTTGCTTCTTTTCCACAACAGTTTTCATTATTTGATGCGATATGTCATTTGCCTCTGGAGGTTTGAAGTGTTTCGCGTATTTCAAACCTGCTTATCTAATGTCAGTGGCCAATGAAAACAGTGACCACACACACACAGTAGCGCACAATAATTCATAGCAGCCATGAATAATGCTTACAGTTGGTAAAATCCTGCCAGACAGTGGCGGTTGGTTGGCACGGGGAGGTGTTGTGTGGCTTACTGTTGCTCCTGGTTGTTGATAAGCCCAGCCCTGCAGTCACGGTCTTCCTCGTACCCACTTCCACCCTGAACAGATCCATAACCACCAGGCAAGATGTTGCGGTTTAGTTTGAGCTGGGTTTGAACAGGCGAGCACATTAGAAGCTAACGACCTAAACCACTGTCAGTTAACTCGGTCATGACTTCTGAAGTCGAGGTTTTGTAACTGCTGCTCGGAGAACAAGGCACATCAAAGCCCAGATGAACTGTGTTATGTAAGCCGAGTGAGGCAGCCGTCTACAGTTACACCACTGTGGTGTAGTAAAAATATACATGAACATAATTCACGCAGCCAACCGTTGCGTTGTTAGTTCACTGACATTTGAGGAATGAAAAACATACAAAGAAAGTAATAAAAAATACTTTTGGTTAGAGATCATTAAATGCTAAGTTATGGACAGAGGGGATAGAAGCGATTTTAAGAGATTTTTACTGAATCAAGAAATTCAGGGTTCCCACACCTGTGCTGATGAATAAGGATTTATATCATTTTCTGGAGGTTATTGTTATAGCTAGTGTGTTATTCATAGCTACTGTCTTTTTTTCTTCTTCTTTATACAGGGAGCCTCGGGGCCACAAGGAGGTGCAATGGGGTCCATGTAATTGTTCAGATAAAAATAGAGTAATGTACATTAAAATAATTAAAAAAATAAATAACTAAACACACACACACACACACACACACACTAACACACACGCATACACACACACACACACACACACACACATATACTTTGTAGAATATTGACACTAAATAATTGTTTAATTCGTTCATCTAAAATTACTTAATAAAAAAAAAAAACTTTAATAATTGAAATTCTTGAATATTTACACTTTTGGTCCAAAGTTTGGAATAACTATTTTTAAAGTTTTTGTAAGAAGTCTCTTCTGCTCTCCAAGACTTCATTTATTTGATCAAAAATACAGTAAAAACAGTAACATTTTTAAATATTTCTGTTTTCTATGTGGATATCTGTTAAACTGTAATGTATTTCTGTGATGCGCAGCTGTATTTTCAGCATCATTACTCCAGTCTTCAGTGTCACATGATCTTCAGAAATCATTCTGATATTCTAATATTCTGATTTGTTGCTAAAGAAATATTTCTGATTATTATCAATGTTAAAAACTGAATTTTGTGCCATTTAATATTTTGTAGAAATAATATTTCCAATAAAATATTAAATTTTTTATGAAGTGAGCATGAGCATAGGATACTTAAATAAAAAAAAAAACATACAAAGATCTTAATTATTACACATTTTTGTCCGGTAGTGTAGCTGCCTTAACATTTTTAAAAGGAGGTATCTTCCGATGACATTATCATACTTTGAAAAGTTTGAAAACTCTTGGCTTAAAGTAACAGCACACCTCTCCTTGAAGAGCTGCACCATTAAATATCATTCATATCTGTAGCATAAATGGTGCAGGTCAAGTTATTCACCAAAGTTTAATACTTAGGTTTATGGTTCAGATCCCTAATTCTAAGTATTAGCAATGACAAGACTGATCATCTGTTTGTTCATTTGGGTCAGTTTCATCTGGTTCCTCTGCACGTCCGGCATGAATTCTCATTAATATGTCAGTGGCATTCTTTAGTGTTTCTGGAGAACATCTGCAGGCCACTACAAAAGAGGTGACGTAGGCAAAACACACACTGCTTGTTGGAGTTTGTGTCTGTGCGTTTCATGCTCCAGTGGCACACTGAGTCGGCGGCACAAAACCTGCGGCCCATGGCAACCCCGCAGCCGGAGCAGAGGAAGAGGCCATGACCTCTGACAGCTGCCCCTCCGGATCCCAGCCCCGTAACCCCCTCCTCTCTCTGCAGTGTGAGACCGTTCTGCCAAATCCCACCGGCTTCAGAGCAGATCCAAACCCTGCATTCACTCCCCCCGAGGTGCACACTCCTTTAAAGACACATATTATTTCACATTTTATTTCATGTTCAAGTGTGTGTTCACTTCCAAAAAAAAATGTTTTTAGACTAGTAAACTAAAAAATATGAAATTTGCACACATAAAAAATAAATAAATAAATAAAATAAAAAGATTGCTATTGAAAATAGTTTTCCTCATTTTCTTGTACTAGTGTCACACAATAAAGCCATGACAGGATGGATATTAAAGTGATTTTACCACAAATAATGGGGGTTTATAGACATTACACAACACAAAATAACTCTTAACTGCAAAACATGGTATTGCATAGATAATTACTTCACAAAATAGATTAAAATGACACAAAGATTCAATAAACAGTCTTTGCAAATTGTTAAAGTATTAGGTATCATAAACTACACCTTTTTTTACGACATTTATAAATAATTTACATTTGTTCATTAATTAATTAATACATCTGACTCAATGCATTATGTGAAAAAAAAATTTAAGTTGAAAATAAAACAATTTTTCAATACAATAATATTTTTGTCTTTCTACTTTCGTGCTTGATCCAGTGTGTTTCTTGCCATTTCTTTGTAATTATATGTGATATTTACAAGCAATTTCTGATTAAAAAAATCTCAACTATTTTTTTTTCAGTGCGTAAAAAAAAAAAATCTAAGTTGCAAGTAAAACAAAGATTATTGGATTTTTTACAAGAAAATAAAATGTCGGTCTTTCTGCTTAAACATAACTTTTAACTCATTGTTTTACTTGCGGTTTCTTTGTAATTATTTTTGAAATTGAGTAAAAAAAATCTTTCAAAGTAAATCCTACAACCATGTTAACCAATTAGACTTTATGGCAAAGTGTTACAGTAGATGCATTTATTAATATTCCAAATAAACAATTATTACACCAACTATTGCAGTTGTAACTAGGCCTCTTATGTTTGATAAGCAACATAGTGGCAGTGCATTAGTTCACGATGTGTGTGGCTTTAAATGTGGCTCATCAAATCAGAAACTAGAACACAAGCTCTCTGTTTTATCATAATAGTAATTCATCAGGCTGATAACAGCCCACTATATCCACATTAACTGGTGAACTAAGCTCTGAAAGCAACATGGTTCCCCAACCAGTATTTATTCAGTTCTCTAGATTGTGTCTCTCTAATTCTCGGCTAATGAATTTCAGCTGTCTGTGTTGAAATGTGACTTTTCCGTCAGTCGGATTGAACAGCTAACGTGGTGCATCTTCAAGGCTAATTAGGGAGAGAAAAGAGCTCGTCATTAATATTGATCCTGTTCAGCCTCGCCCCTTTAGATCAGTTCACCTGCTTTCCCACGGCTTTGCTCATTAAGCATTCGGGGGGCCGTGTGAAATAAGACCCTGGAAATCCAAGTGTAGTGCATCTGGGTTAATCTCCAGCATTTAGGGCAGAACTGCACCAGGCACGGAGAGAGAGAGAGAGATGGGAAAATGGGTCAAATTGTTTTAACGAGCTTGATTAATTGCCATTTCCGCTTCGTAAAGAGAGCAAAGGTAAATTGCATGGCCAAACAAAGGGAGCTCTTTTATTGGAGAGCAGATCTAAGTTATCATGAGTGCCTGGTCGGGTTAAATAATGGATTTCATCATTTCCAAAATGCAATTAATATGTTTCACTGTCTGAGCAGAGCATGGGGGAGAGTAAAGTAAGCATGAAAAGATACACCTATATTCAGTTACACTGCGTAATCAGCAATTCTTCTGCAAAGTAGTCTAACTGAAACAATTAATTGAATCGGGCAATTAATGCATTCAATTAACACAATTTGGAAGTAGAAAAACAAGTAGTAAAAAAAGTAGACAAAGTATATATCTTGTATTACAGTGTACAAAAAATGGTGTTTTCACTCAGAAATGGCTAGTAAAATTCACAATTATAAAAAAAAAAAAAAAGACAATGGATTTGCAAAATTTCAATTCAGAAAAAAACTGAAATAGTACTTTCTTGTAAAACATATTCCACTAATCTTCAAAAAAATCTGGGGGAAAAAGGTAAATAAATAATCAAAAAAGGGGGAAAACAAAAACTGAAGGCTTTTTATGGTTGCCATGAAAAGTTGTAACGTGATGGCATATTACTATACAACCCAGTTTTAATGGAAATGTACTGAAATCGTGTTCAGTTTTAACTTGATTCCAGCAATGCTTTTTCACATTAGTTGTTGTACAAATCGTGGCCATTTGCTCTAGTTAATGCTCTATAATAATGAACACCTACCCTAAGTTTAGCCGATGTGTTAACAAAATATTGTTTTAATGAGCTTGATTAATTGGCATTTCCACTTTATACAAAGAGCAAAAGCAAATTGCCAGGTTATATAAAGGATTTCATAATTTCAATTACTCAATGCAATTAATATGTTTCACATGCATGAGAGAGAAGTGCATTATATAACCACAATTGCAAAGAGAACCCCCCCCCCCGAAAACTTCATGTGTCAGTCATTCTGACAATAACATTGAGTTTATTCCCCCACAGTGTTTCATAACAGTTTCTGAAAAATTTTCAGTCCTTCACTAGGTCTCTCTCTCGCTCTTCATCCTTTCACTCTTTTGTCAATATATCTCTATCACTTTAACTCTGTGTTTCTGTGCGCTGCGGCTCTGGGCTCTTCTTCGACCGTCCCGCGGGAGCAGCACAATGCCGAGTGGCGTTTGTCACAGTGTAGCGGGCTGAGCTCTCGTCCCCCTCCTCATCTCATCTGCAGCACAAAGCAGGGTCACAGCATTCTCACGCTGCTCACACACACACACACACACACATCCATAACCTCCTTCTGTTCCTGGCCCGGGTATTTCCAGAGCCAGTGTGAGGAGTCTATATAGTAATTCCCCCTCCTCATCTCATCTGCAGCACAAAGCAGGGTCACAGCATTCTCACGCTGCTCACACACACACACACACACATCCATAACCTCCTTCTGTTCCTGGCCAGTGTGAGGAGTCAGTATTTCCAGAGCCAGTGTGAGGAGTCTATATAGTAATAGTTTTAAGTTTTAAGTTTTGTAGCCTACAAAATAAGCATCTGTAATGGCTCATCTTTAAATATCAAAGACATATGTGACCCTGGAATATTTGGAATTACACATTAGTAATGACGTTGCAATTTAGTTATTTTAGTAATAGCTAAACTAATATCACCTTTCAGTCTAACATCAGATATACACTACAGTTAAAATCATAATCAAGTACTTTACAAGTGCTTAAGTATAATAGTCAACATATCAAAAAAAGAGTACTTCTTTAAAGCATGACAAGATATTAAAACATGATTAAAATGGGAATATCCTAATGATTTTTCATATAATGTATTGTTGGCTATTGCTACAAATATCCCCCAGCGACTTAACACTGCTTTTGTGCTCCAGGGTCACATATTTTGTTGTGTGGACTCCAAAGTGTATATACAATGTAAAGTTATGCATTTTTATAGTGTGCACTTAAGATTACAGTGATTTTGTCATGAAATAAACACAATGCAAGTGCTACAACTCCCTTAACTGTACGTTCACTGTCATGCATGATTTTGTGTTGGATTTTGGTTTTATAGCACGGTGACACATGCAGTATGATGAAATAAACCTATGTTCAATATAAAAGCACTTATTAATAATGAGAATAAGCAGTTCTGGCAAGTAACGTAGTTCAAGTCTAACCATGTACATAGGCTGTTTATGGTTGACAATATTATCCAACCCAGGTTTCCTGCGAAAACGTGCCTGTGTGGTGACATTTGTGCAAAATGATTTTGTTAAAAGTATGTTCAGTTTAATCCAAACAGACAAATGCGAATCTGGTGATGGTTAATTTTGCTTCTTGTTGTGTGTCTCCAGCACTTAAAGGTTGATGCTCCATTGCATTTGAAAGCAACAAACCTAAACCTAACCAAAAGATAAAAACATATTTGCTGAAGCAACCATGCCATTTTAGCTAGTTTCTACAAGTCTTTGGGCTCTTTTATCGTGACTCGTGTTTCACAGGAATCATACCATAGCGCTTCACATCATAAATGCATTGCTGTACCGGGTGCGCTATCGAGCAAGTTTACCATTTCAGAAAAGCCAAACATATGGAGCTGCTTATGGGATGCAAACATCAAAACATATTTGTTTACATATCATGCACTGTTTATTTTTATTTTTTTATGTGACAGTTTTTTACTGCCTCTAGTGTTAATTTCAGCTGGAAACTATACAGTGGATTGTTTGTACAGGTATGTTTCTTAGATGCACGGTTTACCAGTGTAAACAAAAGTGCCATTTTACAATAGCCTTAAACATGATACCCATTTTATAAATATTTTGTAATTCAAACACGATTGAATGTCAACTTCATGTTATATTAACATCACACAGACAGGAGAGTATCATAAATGAGTCCGGAATTAGTTTGATATTATCACTAGCTGGATTTAGCTGATTACGCTCTAAGCCAAAGATCTGCTGCATCAGCGATGGTTATAGTTTCATAATTCATTCGGCAAACTATTCCTTCATAAAATATGAATAATGTTTGTAATGAGAGCCAGTGTTGCTAATACTATCATCACTATATTGGCACACTAATGCAGACCAAACATTTAATATCACATTCCCACACTCTCACGTGTACAGACGGCATTAGGTCTCATCTCCATAAGCTTAATTACATACACAGACTCTACATATTTTTATAATGCTCTGCCCTGCTATTCACATAGTGATGTTAAAGTGGTTTCTGTTCGGGCTTGTGCTTTTCTGGGCAATGCTGAATCTAGTTTGTGGCACCTCTCATGTTACCCCTTGTGAAAAACAAGTACACTTTAGCTTACTTTTAAAAAGACAAAATGTATATATTTTTAAAGCATATTGGTTACACTTTATTTGACGGTGTCCTTGTAACAGTATCATTTAAATATTGTGTAATACTAATTAACAACATGTACTTAAATATAGGGTTAGTGTTTGGTTTAGTTGCATGTTATGTATGCATAATTTACTGTTATTACTACAGTACATATAATGTGTAACAAGGAAACTGTAAAATACGTGTAAACTGAATGTAATGTTTTCAGACACTTAATTGCATGCTATTAAAATTTAATGAAAGTGTATCATAGTTTAAATTTATATAAAATGCATTTAGTTGAACTTTTGAGTGTTTTTCTTTTTGACCCGCTTAAGTAGGTTTTCAGTACATCTTTATGTAATTTAATTTCTATTGTCTTTGCAATATGGTTAAAGTTACTGCTGAATTATGATAACGTAAAATACTTTAATGCCATTTCTATTGAAACGTGTGTTATTAAATATATTTGGAATTACACATTAGTAATGACGTTGCAATTTAGTTATTTTAGTAATAGCTAAACTAATATCACCTTTCAGTCTAACATCAGATATACACTACAGTTAAAATCATAATCAAGTACTTTACAAGTGCTTAAGTATAATAGTCAACATATCAAAATAAGAGTACTTCTTTAAAGCATGACAAGATATTAAAACATGATTAAAATGGTCTTTCAATTTGACATTATTACAAAGTGCACTTTTAAAAGTCTACTTAAGTGTGTTAAGAAACAGTCATGCAATCGTCCCTCTTTAAGTCACTTAAGTGGCCTTTTTTCAAGAACATTATACTATTTGCAAGTTTTTCCCTTTTTAAATATATTTTTAAGACACAACTAAGCAGACTTCTGCCTTAAAAAAAACATCTTCTAAATGATTGCATGTAATGCATTTGATTTGATGTTTTCAGAATATTTCTCATCAATGTCATCTCAGTCTACTTCCCGTGCCTTGCTGGATAGTTGTGTGTCCGTCCCTCATTCCCGATACATGAGTGTGAGCTCAGGCCTGGCTCACGGTCTCTCTGACCCGCTTCGAATGTGGAGCGGAGCAGCAGGTTTTGGCCGGCATGTATCCCAGCATGTTCCTAGATGGTTGCACAATTCATTAAAATACTATTTCAGGACACAAAGCATGTGGCTGCGACTCAAAGAGCTTTCCTAACACAAAGCTGGAGAGCCACAAAAAAAAGTGATCATTGATGAGCAGAGTCCTTCATTACTGCCGGTCCTTGTCACTCAAAGCGTTTAACTCGCTCTCAAAAACTATCTTATGCTTCCTGCAGTGAGAGTTAATTTACATAATTACTGTTTTTTTTTCTGTTTCTCAATCCTGAATGAAAAGGAAATTATTTATTTTTCATATGTCACTGTGTCAGCTTTATTCTAGATTATATTTTAGATTGCAGGTAAGATTTTAATATTATACTATTTGCAAGTTTTTCCCTTTTTAAATATATTTTTAAGACACAACTAAGCAGACTTCTGCCTAAAAAAAACATCTGCTAAATGATTGCACGTAATGCCTTTGATTTGATGTTTTCAGAATATTTCTCATCAATGTCATCTCAGTCTACTTCCCGTGCCTTGCTGGATAGTTGTGTGTCCGTCCCTCATTCCTGATACATGAGTGTGAGCTCAGGCCTGGCTCACGGTCTCTCTGACCCGCTTCGAATGTGGAGCGGAGCAGCAGGTTTTGGCCGGCATGTATCCCAGCATGTTCCTAGATGGTTGCACAATTCATTAAAATACTATTTCAGGACACAAAGCATGTGGCTGCGACTCAAAGAGCTTTCCTAACACAAAGCTGGAGAGCCACAAAAAAAAGCGATCATTGATGAGCAGAGTCCTTCATTACTGCCGGTCCTTGTCACTCAAAGCGTTTAACTCGCTCTCAAAAACTATCTTATGCTTCCTGCAGTGAGAGTTAATTTACATAATTACAGTTTTTTTTCTGTTTCTCAATCCTGAATGAAAAGGAAATTATTTATTTTTCATATGTCACTGTGTCAGCTTTATTCTAGATTATATTTTAGATTGCAGGTAAGATTTTAATCACGAGTCAGTTCACGCTCTATGGGCTTTGACAGATCACAAGCACCCGTAAGTTCACCCAGATGGGCTTTTGCACACACACAACACTCTCTTTGATTTCACGCAGGCCGTTTGATCGGTTTGGACAGCCTGGAGCCACTCGGCCCGTAGAGGCGGCTGAATGCGTTCGCTTGACGAACTGAAGGCCAGACAGCGCCTGCCATTTTCCTTTGACTCATTAAAGGGCCTCAGGATCTGCACTTGTTAGCAGTCATTAGCCTGAGGAGTCCCTGGCAGCACATGCCCCCTAAAAATACTGCTGGTGTCAGAGCTGGTGCTCTTTAGGGGAATAGTGAACCACAGGAATAGATGACAGGACGGAGTGTGCTACTATGTAGCCTGGCTACAAACAGGCAATATTCACATGCATATCAGTATTCTAATTACAATCTGGCAGTATTCCAATTAGTATTGAGTCAGTGGCCAACAATATCCCCATAATCTGATTCCCACTCTTGGTTTATGCCTGATTTAACTGGAAATTTGTAAACACCTTATTCAGAAAATCCTCTGAATTTTTATTTTGCACACTGTCCACAAATAACTTAGCATTAAGATTTGCACAGCATCTCGATCAGTAAAGCATGGTGATAGAAACACAAAAGTCTTGGGTTTGATTCCCAGGCAAAGCAAGAATTGATCAAATGTGTACCTCAAATGCAATATGAGTTACTTTTGATAAAGGTGTTTGCCAAATGCATCAACTGAAGCACTGAATTTAATTTAAAGGAATATTTCAGCAAATACGGTTTCAAATCTATATGACATATCTTCTGTGGAACATTAAAATGCATGATTGTCCTCAATAATATCATATCATATCATATCATATCATATCATATCATATAAATGAAATAAAGGCCACTCAATTGTATTTTTAAAAAGTGCACTTTGAAATAATGTCAAACTAAAAGTTGTACTTTAAAGTACGTTGTTTCAGTAATTCCAATAATATATTTAATCATTCTAATAATAATTTTAATAATTAATTCATTAAGTCATGCTTTATAGATGCACAATTATTTCGATGTTATCTAACATACTAAAAAGTAAAATACTTTTAACTTTAGTGTTTTGTTTATCATTTGTTAAAAGTTTTAATAGAAGTTACAGTAAAGTACAAATGCTTGTCAGTACATTCAGCAGTAATTGTGACCATATTTCAAAGAGAATAGATGTAATTATGAAATTACATATAACGATGTACTGAAGTCCTACTAAAGCGGGTCAAAAGCACTCTTAAGTTCAACTAATTGCTTTTAATATACATTTAAACTATAATAATTTTCAATTTAATTGTAAACAACATGCAGTTAAATGTCTGAAACATTACATTATCGTTCACACTGAATCATATTCTTTAAAGTTTATCATTTTCATATGCAATTGTTTTGAAAGTATGGTAAGGTGTAATTATTTCTCACAAGGGGTAACGCACACACTGAGAACACCTCACGACACAATTACCCACAATGCTTACAGTTTAGCATCTCAACATGCAGCAATTAGTATCCGCCTCAGTTGCTGTCGCTGTCGTTTTTCCCACACAGACACACACGCACAAGTCGGCATGAAAGTGTTTACAAAGAGCTCTGTGTGTTTGTGCGAGTATGTTTCACATTCAACCGATGAAAAGAAACACTACAAATCACAGCACTTTTGATAAATACATCTGTGTTAGGCTTCAAAGATATGTTCGGAGGCAATATAGAGCTCCCCCAGTTCATTACTAAACCTTTCTGACTTCTCTTGAGCACCTGTGCTGTATGTAGGGATGATTTCAGTCTGCTTTCTTTACTGATAAATGTTGTGTTTGTGACACTTGCATTTACAGATAGCATGAATGAGGGCTGGTTTTAATCTATGCATGCAAGGTTCTGGAATTTGCACACTTGAGCCCTAAACACACTACACGGTTTTCGGCTGTCCCAGACGAAAGATTGACAATCGTGGCGAGTTCTGTGATCGTGGCTCCTAATCGGTGGTCCTGTGCCGTACAGTGAGAGAAGTTGTCACGGTCTTGCGACCAAAGATAGTCTACGATACAGCATGATCATCGCACAGTGTGTTTGCTGCTACGATCCACGTTCACTGACCAACCTATAAAAATGCGACTTGAAATCATTGCGACATGGCGCTAAAACATAAACTTGCTTACCTCAAGCTCTTATCACTTATCACACATATAAAATACAACTGCTAAAGTGTGATTTATCATGCTCTTTTTGTTTACCGCTAGCACATGCTGATGACATTTATTTTTCTTTTATAGTAACGTGCGTCGTAGTCTACGAGTCAATTGGTGTCATCATCGTGCAGTCTACACATACGCCGTAGCCACGTTTATTAGATCCATATTGCATAGTGTGACATGCAGTGATCTTATAGGATTGCTAAAATCGTGCAGTGTGTTTTGGGCTTTAGGAGGGAGATCTGGGGTTTCAGGACGCAACACCCAAGATCCGAAAATAAATGTTCACTAACTTCCTCTGCCACTGGTGGATGAAATGTCACAAAACACCTTGCATAAATATGTATTTTTGTTTGAAATACATTTTAGGCTCTTTCGCAATTAAACATTGTATTGTGTTTCAAGCAAGTGTCTGACATTTATTGGCAAAAATAAAATAAAACTAAATAAAATTAATAAATAATCTGTCAAGAAACATTGTGATTTTGTTCCTCATATTATCCCAGATAAAATGTTAAATTGTTCACTAAAGTAAAAGATAGATGATTGAGTTAAAACATGTAAAACATTGCAAATAACATTTTTGCAAATATTGCAAATAACGTAGCACATGTAAAGTTGATTATATTATATTACCGTTTTTTTATATTACACTATTAACAATAAGTTAATATTAGTGCTGTCAAACGATTAATCGCGATTAATCGTATACAAAATACAAGTTTTTGTTTGCATAATATACAGTATGTGTGTGTACTGTGTATATGTATTATGTACTGTATATATAAATACACACATATAGTATATATATATATATATATATAAATATAGCATACTTTTCTGAAATATATACATGTATGTGTGTGTATTTATATATACATAATAAATATACACAGCAGACATACATATACAGTATTACGTAAACAAAAACTTGTATTTTGGATGCGATTAATCGCGATTAATCATTTGACAGCACTAGTTAATATATGTTATATGTTCTAACTTGCAACAACATCATTACAAATGTTTAATTGCAAATGTTTTTAAATACAATGCATATAAATTTAAATAGAAATATATATAGATTATAATAATAGACTATAAATGCTTTGGCGGTACAATTTAATCATGTTTCAAAGACAGTAGATTATGAAATTAATTAAGTACATAAAGATGTACTTAAGTCCTACTCAAGTGGGTAAAAAAATATAAATAAATTCAGTGTTAAATGTTTGAGTTAACATTTGACATTTTATCGTAATGTTGACATTTTTACTCACCGATGCCAATTTTTAGCTGCATTTAGTGCTTGGTGATCCCCATTACAATTTCCACCATAGTCGTTATTGTGACTTCCAATTCCAGTTTTAATCTCATTGTGATCTTATACACCTCACAGTGTGCCTTCATGTCTTACTTTGAACTTGAATACGCACACACATCTATTCAAAGACAGTAGATTATGAAATTAATTAAGTACATAAAGATGTACTTAAGTCCTACTCAAGTGGGTAAAAAAATAAAAATAAATTCAGTGTTAAATGTTTGAGTTAACATTTGACATTTTATCGTAATGTTGACATTTTTACTCACCGATGCCAATTTTTAGCTGCATTTAGTGCTTGGTGATCCCCATTACAATTTCCACCATAGTCGTTATTGTGACTTCCAATTCCAGTTTTAATCTCATTGTAATCTTATACACCTCACAGTGTGCCTTCATGTCTTACTTTGAACTTGAATACGCACACACATCTCTTTTTCAGGAAGGCAGAGGGTTATAGTCTGACCTCAAGGACTATATGGGCGTTTTGTTGATTGTACTGGAGTATGAGTCAGTCCTCTCATTACTGAAGATCTGTTTGCGTCCAGCAGTCAGTCAGTCACCACACAGCATGAGAGAGCCTTAAGCCTTCAGAGCGACAGAGCCCAGATCAAAGAAGTTTACACAGAAAAACACAATAGTGTTTCAAAGACGGCTCTAGATGTCTTATTCACGAGCATACCAAATGAACACCATGCGCAATGAATGAACTGAAAAATAAGGCCTTTTCTGCTCACTGACAGTGATTGAGGAAAAAGAGAGCATTTTTAGTTCAGTTCACTGTGTGTGTGAGTCATTTGTGTTCAACAAGAACAGATGAAAGCATAAATGTTGGTTAAAATGATGTGATTCACTATTAATTTTTCAGGCCATCACTGTAAAAAAAAAAGTCCACCTACTTCAACTTAACTTTAGTTGCTGCCTAAAACATTTAAGTATAATCAGATTGGCTGTACGAGTCATTTCAACTTAAATATATATTAAAATGACTTGAGATTGAGAGCTGAAAATTGAGTTGAATCTTGTATAACTTACAAAAATGATATTGACATTGGTTAAATTACTTTGATGAGTTAAGGTAATGAAAAAAACTATTAGTTTATTTATTTATATGTTTGTCCTTTATTTTTATTTATTTATTATTATTTTACTGTATTTTATTTTTTTACAGTATTTTTGCTACCTTGCCAAGCACAGTAGTTGACAAAATATAAGAAAAATAATGTTTTCATTTTTTTTTTCTCTGACTTGTCGTTCTTGTTTCCATTTTGAACAACTGTGTTGTTTGAATAATTCAATGACACTCTCTCGTGAAAGTCAAAAAAGAGCCTCACTTGTCACCAACTATTGGTGTTACTTACGGAATCATTCTGGGAATGAATCAGTTCACTGGGAAAGATTCATTTCTCCGGGAACACTGAATCAGAATCACTAATGCCGATTAAACATTGCATTTACACATTTAACCTACAATTACATTACAGCTCTCCATAATACTCATGTTCACTTCCACAGCATAACATAAGAGACTAATGCCATTTCTGAGTGCAGAACATTAGTTTCAAGGACAGTACAATCGAACGGCCTAAAATACGCCAGCAGAATTTAATAAATAAATGGGATTGCTCCAGGCTCTGCTCAATTAGACAGGTCTTCACCGGACCTGCACTCAGCCTGTAATGGCTTTGGCATTTGCTGATTGTAAAAGACCTTCAGTTTGGCACCTCTAAAAGAGCGCTGACTTTCTCAATAACAGCCGCACTGAACAGAAAACAAGCAGCAGACGATGATGACACGCAAACTGAAGTACTCGAAAATTATTGATGGGTTGCTGTAATTCCTTTTAAGATTCTGTTTTAGCATGATTTCCTTTTAAAGGTCCTTTTAGGCACAATTAATGTTTAATGATAGTGTTTTTGTTGTAGTTGCTAAATGTTGTTTTGGCCATATATTATCTGTAATCTGTGAGTTTGCAAAGACTTTGGGAACTTCAGACGGCAAAATCAATTCAAGCTAAAGGCAAAATAAAACTAATTAACAATCAAATGAATATCTAATGCATCCCTTGCGCTGGCATTTATCTTCGTCCGGTTCTTGTACAGTGCATGTTCTTCAAGGTTTTAGATGCTATTTGGTTTCATAAGAGGATTTTAACTTTTTAGACATCAGATTTATGAAATGTAAGGGTTCAGTGGTCAAAATATCATTGAAGTCTAACTTGCATTATCCATGAATCAAAAATTCAATCAATCAATATGAAAAACGTTAATATATTTCTTAACATTTTCTAATTAATCACAAACTGTAAATACACTGTATACATTTATTATATAAAAAAAATCACGTTATTGTATGTTTTGTGCTTTTTAAAAAGTGGATCTTTGCTGTCTCTAATTAGGGTTATTTGTATTTTAGGCTATTTTGAGCTCAAATGATGTGCTTTCTGTAATGCAAATGTTAAAAAAAAAAAATTCACTGAGTTGTGATGGCTAAACTTCTGGGGGTCATTTAACAGATTTTTAATGGAAAGGCTAGACCTACATCTGCATGTGTGTAGCTCTGGGTGCAGTGCATGATGGGTATCAGTCTAGATTTCTGTGCTGACAGTGAAGGGAAAGTCCCGGGCAGAAAGGGGAAACTCCACTCAATAGCCAACAGGCACGAGACAATCATAAAAATGTTTTCCCAGAGGACTTTATCTGAGGCTGTGGTGACCAATGATCGTTACTGCGTGAGAACCTCAGTAGAAACACCAGTCAGAGATAATGGCATATGTCTGCGAAAAAAAAATAAAACAGACAGTTCAGGCGACACGAAATTCACAAACACATGACTGGCATAAACATTGTAAATGCAAGTCGAGTGAAAAAGGCCACTTTACGGCGTTTGTACCTGAGACTGAGATCAGACTGTGTTCTAAATCCTAGCCAGCTCCCTACATAAGCAGTATTTTAAGACGTTATTTGGTATTCTTCTGACGTTAATGAACTTGATGGTAGACAGAAATAGAGAAATATGTCCTTGTGAAAGAATGTCCAGTAGTGCACTTGCAGTATTTTTAAAAACTGTACTTGCATATAACATTAATGAAATAAAAAGACACTTACGTACTTAAAAACACTTTAACGACTCTTTCTTAAACTCAAGTGCACTTCTAAGAAAACATATAGCATTTAATAGAAATTCTAATTGTAATTAACATGCAATCAAGTGTCCAAAAACATTACATTCAGTTCATGCTCCAGTATATTCTTTTAAAGAATATAAAGAAAGTTAAATATGAAGAATATTTGTATTTTAGTATTTTACCAAATGTTTGTTTGCATTGTTAGCTTAGCAGCATGCTAACACCAACCATACTTTGCTGAAATTAATTGAGAATCGAGTCTCCCGTGTGATTTGCGTGAGCATTGAATATTGTACGTATGTCTCTTTTGAGAGTTCACCAATTCTGCCTTAGTTAATGTTATATGAATGTTAGGACAAAACGTTCTTAACGTAATATTTGATATACGTTCTCATAATGTTGAGAGAAAACATTCTTAGATTAGCATTCTTGGAATGTCCTTATGATGTTATTTGTGCTTGATGAACGTGTAAGAAACGTTTAAATAATGTTTTAATCATCACAGGAAAACTGAAACATTTTAATGTTCTTAGAATATTAAAAAAATAAACACTCAAAAAAACGTTATATTTTGGGTAAAAGTCTTGTGACTTTTAACATATAACATTCTAATCAGGACAAGAAACCAGGACTTTTTAACGTTCTTAGAATATTAAAGGGTAGATAACTCACACAGTTTCACCCAATCTCATGTTAATCTTGAGTACCTATAGAGTCGTACTGCATCCTTCATATCTCCAAAAAGTCTTTAGTTTTATCATATTTATAAAAGAGAGATACAACTTTACGATTCTCTCCGGAAACAGCCGAGCTCCTGGAGGCGCGCCGTGGGCGGAGCTAAAGAGCGACGAGCACTTGAGCTCCGACTGCCAACAAAACACAGACATTTGATTCAGTTTCACTTACCGTCAGTGCCGATCCTAGACTTCTGGGTAAAGTCTTTAGTTTTATCATATTTATAAAAGAGAGATACAACTTTACGATTCTCTCCGGAAACAGCCGAGCTCCTGGAGGCGCGCCGTGGGCGGAGCTAAAGAGCGACGAGCACTTGAGCTCCGACTGCCAACAAAACACAGACATTTGAGGCAGTTTCACTTACCGTCAGTGCCGATCCTAGACTTCTGGGGGCCCTACGCAAAACTGTGGGTGGTTATGAGTGGTTATGAACGAATGAATGAAACGCATTTGTCCGTGTTTCACTCCGTGTCGAATCGCGCTCGCAGAAAGCGCTTGAGAAACAGTGTCTCTTCCGCGGCTCGGAACACTTTCAACTAATTTGAAAGATTATTTGAGAAGCTGCTCTGCCCAGTACCGAAAACTGACCCTGTACGAAATCTGTGTAATTTTAGCATTAGGAATCATTTGCATGTTTATCAGAAAGCATCATTCTCCTTTTTATGGCCTCTGGCATCTGCGTTGCACATTCACTCTGATAAACTGCCCTATAACGACAAACTGAGGCATTGTGGGTAATACGCAGCCACGCTCTGCTGATTTCTAACCTCTCTGTTGTGTGTGTTAGTCTAAAGCAAGGCACAAACACTCTGACGGTTATTGATACTGTTTTAGCATCAGCAGGGGATTCGCATGATTGTTGGCATCATCACAGAAACCAGAGCAGAATATATGAACGTGTGGCTTTCATTCTGGGATTTAATCCACAGTAACACAAATTAACTCATTAAACCTAGAAACCCAGACAATTCCTTACTACTAGTTACACATATTATGAATTAGTAGATAAATTAACATTAATATTATTCGATAAATGAATGAATGAATAAATAAATAAATTCCTATACTGCATCTATATATATATATATATTAAAGGGGTCATATGATGCGATTTCAAGTTCTCCTTTCTCTTTGGAGTGTTACAAGCTGAGTGTGCATAGATAAGATCCCTGAAGTTGCAAAGACTAAAGTCTCAAAACCAAAGAGATATTCTTTATCAAAGTTAAGACTCTGCCACGCCCCCCTAAAACGGCTCGTTCTAACACGCCCCCACATATCTACCTCACTATGTGGAAATATTTGCATAATGCAGCCCAAATGTTTAGCAAAGAAAGGAGGCGTGGTTTCAGTAACCGCAGTTAGTGTTGAAGCAGCATGTCAGGGAGACGCTGTGTGTTTCTAGGCGAACGCAAAAGCACTTTATTTGGCCTTCCGGAAGTAGATGCATTTAGGAATCTTTAAGATGACTTACAACAGAACAGCAATGCATTTTATGGACGACCGTTTCGTGAACCTAGGAGAGGAGGTCATTCTGACTTTGCTATGACAATCTGGCGCTTCTGAATCAGCTACTGTTTTGTTATTAGTTTAAGTATTTGCTATTGACTGTTCAAATGCGGAGTTTTGCTTATCGTGTGTGTGTGTGTGTGTGAGAGAGAGAGAGAGAGTAACATCACAGTGAGTCAGCTGTCTTAACCGTGGCTTGTGTACTGCAAACACATACCAGCTTCATCACTGTGTCTGTCACGTGACTCTGTTCCCCTTTCGGGCTCTGTCTTTACATTTATTTTGAAAGATGAAGCTCGTGATTATGGTAAGGGGCGTTACATTTCCGACACGTGCTTGCGGTGTTCGGCCAATCACAATGCACTGGGTCAGCTGGCCAATCAGAGCAGACTGCGCTTGTCGGAAGGAGGGACTTTGTAGAAAACGAAGCGTTTGAGAGAGGCGGGGCATAGAGGACCTACAATAATGTACAGTATTTGAAAAATAATGTGTTTTTTGAACATTAAAGCATGTCAACATATTCTGTTACACCAAATACACAATATAATGATCTTTAAAAAAGCATCATATGACCCATTTAAGGCTGGGAAAATAAATCAAATTGAGATATGAAACAAAACAAACAAACAAACAAAAAAAATCACTCTTTCTACTTAAATTTCACATTTAATTTAATGTGTCACTTGCTGGGGTTTTTTGTAATTATTTGCAAAATTTACTAGACATTTCAGAGTGAAAAGTGTTATACATATAATATATATTTTTAATTATTATTTGAATTAGTTAATTCATTTTAACAATTTGAATGAACTAATTTTAATTAGTTTTAAACAAAGATTATTGGACAATGTTTTACAAGAAAATACCATCTAAGTCTGTCTACCTCAAAATGTCATGTTTAATTTAGTGTTATGTGCAGTTTCTTAGTAATTAATTGTGAAATTTACCATTTCTGAGTGAAAAAATAGTTTTATACCATTTCTTTCAGCGTATTGTAATATGAATATATTCAGTTATATAACCAATATCAAAACAAGGAAGAGCCTAGTGTGTTTTAGTTCAGCTCAAAAGCACTGAAGAAAGTTTAAAACTAAAATACACAAACAAACACATAATTATTATGGAACATATGAATATTTTATGGAATTACATATTTATATTATGGAATGCATTAATATTTTGGAAGCCATTTTAACTAGAAAACATGAAGAATTACATTAGTTAGTGCTGATTATTAGCTGTAAAGTCTGTGATCAGAGTTTAGCAGTGACATCATGTGGCGACACCAGTCATCACGGCTCCATTAATTAGCACAAACGCCTCAGGCTACAAATAATCAATGCATTTGTAAACATTTGACACAAGATAAACATTCTCTCCAGAGTATTGAGATTATGAGTAATGCACAATATGATTGGAGTATGCTTGAGTTAACTTCCATTACACTCAGGCCCCAAAGACCTGCTGGAGAAATTCACATTTCAATATGTGTCATTATGAAAATAATCACAGCAGCGTGTGGCGAAGCGAAGCTAGAGTTGATCAGAAAAACACACACACACACACACACACACACACACACACACACACAAAATACTGTTCTGGCTTAACCCTTTAGGCGCCAGTTTTTTGTTTTTTTTGAAAAATGCTGAATTTTGACATCAAGATTTCAAAAGCTTGTGGCTTGAAAGGGTTTAAAGATAGAGATCTACTGTACATTAGAAAAATGTTGGGCATGACCGAAAGTTTATGTGGGGTGTAAATATACTCATCTAATTTGCATATTATGACGTCATCAGGGGGGCGGCCCGCTTGAATGTCATGATATTCCGGAAATAATAGATATTGAATTGATGTTTGAACATATTTGCATGTTGTTGTCTTTTTATCCTCATTCCAAATGATCAGAAAAGAGGAACCCAACAATAAAACAGGAGAAAGTACTAAATTATTACTATATTACTATACTATATAGTAAAAAGTCATTTCCACAAGCCTTGAAGAAAAATACTTTATTTCTTTATAAATCCACATAGAGTACCTAAGAAAGCATAAAATTCCATCCCATATTTTTTTTATTATTTTCTCCTTGAAATCAAATGATGGCTGAAGGTGTACCTCACATACAATTACGTCCACAGTCAATTGGAGGGGAAAAAAAAGAACAGTATTAATTTCAGCAGGCCGACTGTCGAAGAGTATTTAGCACTACGCTGCTTTCACACAGTCTGCTGTCAGATACAGAGTTCTCAAGAGTGTCTTACCCTCAATCCTTGTTGATACGGGAGATGGGGAAAGTTTTAGAGCATTGTGATAATCAATGTTCTCTCCTGTTTGACCTAATCTCCAGATCCCAAGAACACACTCGCCATGTTTGTTAATCAGCTGAAGATCGATCCGTGCGTTCGGTTCCCAATGAAGAGAGAGAGAGAGCGAGTCATTAGCCGAGACCGTACAGAGGGATCCATAATAAAGTGCTGCAGAAGGTCCACAAATGTTAACTCGAGACTGACTCGTCAATGTTTGATCGAACTTTGATAAGTCTGTATCCGCACAGGCCTTCGGGAGAGCGTTAAATCCACAGGGTTCAGTCCTTTGGCACTGCTTCATCTGTTTAACACTGATATTTTGTCATAATATTTCCTACAAAAAACATCCAGGCAGCATTTCCCTCTCTCTTCCCATTGAGTGGTTTAATGGTCCTCGTCTCTCGGGAAAATGAGCTCTGGTTTAAAATAGAAAACATTGCTCATATGCACCGGAGAGGCACATGATATCCAGGGTCTGGGGAGAGTTTTGCATAAAGAATTGAACACAGAGCGCCTTCCAACCGCGGCTTGTCCAACTAATAGACTGGATTCAATCCCATTTAATCTGGAGTTCTGCATTTGGCTTCCAGATTGTGAGTTTGCCTTGAAAAACAACAGAGGCATGAGATCAGATTCAGCAGCGAACACATTTAATCATCAAATGCAAAGGACAAAAACTGCAGAAGATGTTCCAGCTCTGATAAAGTGACCTTTACACATTTTTACGCACATCCGTCTCGATAATCTGCTCTAATGCACCACAGACAGCTACACATGACCTGCCAATCATCCACTGTGCTACATGCAAGAGCTTTAAGCTTATACAAATAACAGTTTAATCCAAAAAACATTTAATGAAATATAATTCAAAAAGATTGAAAAAAAAAAGATTTTCAATTAAATTAATATAAATAAATACGTAAATAAATAAATAAATATTTTAAGTTTTAATTTTAATGCATTTTTTGGTCCTACTTTATATGTGTCCCTGGAGCACAAAAGCAGTGTTAAGTCGCTGGGGGATATTTGTAGTAATAGCCAACAATACATTGTATGGGTCACAATTATACATTTCTCTTTTATGCCAAAAATCATTAGGATATTAAGTAAAGATCATGTTCCATGAAGATATTTTGTACATTTCCTACAGTAAATATATCAAAACTTAATTTTTAATTAGTAATATGCATTGCTAAGAACTTAATTTGGACAACTTTAAAGATGATTTTCTTAATATTTAGATTTGTTTGCACCCTCAGATTCCAGATTTTCAAATAGTTGCATCTCAGCCAAATATTGTCCTATTATCCTAACAAACCATGCATCAATGGAAAGCTTATTTATTTTTATGATGTATAAATCTCAATTTTGAAAAATTGACACTTATGACTGGTTTTGTGGTCTAGCGTCACATATTAGGTGGCCTTAACTACTTACATCAAAAAATAAGTACAATGTACTTATTGTGTTCATATTGTATTGCAAAACACTTCTGCTGCTATTGAGGTGAGATACGGGTAGGTTAGGGACAGGTTTGGTGGTATGGGCAGGATTAAGGTTGGGTTAAGGTGTAAGGGATGGGTCAACAGTGTAATTATAAATGTAATTACATAAATTAATTACAGATGTAATTACCTGCAAGTATTTTTTTATATATACATATATTTATATATATATATAATATATATATATAAGAACAATGTAAAAACATGTATATACACAATAAGTGGATTGTATCAAATTATAAATTGAAATGTAAGTACTAGTAGTTAAGGCCACTTATATTAATGTTAATTATTAAAAATGATAGACAAAATAAAATGTAAAATTCATGCATTTTTTCAAACAAAACTTTCATGAAACATGCATGAAGCCAAAAAGCATAACATGATGCAAGCAACACTGAGGTCATGGGATCGATTCCCAAGGAACACGGACACTGTTAGTGGCTCTTATTGAAATCTGATCACAAGTGGTCACAGCAGATGCACTTGAGATGCATAAACAGCGATCTGTCTCTCCTGACCACTTGAGATGTGATACCAGACATAAACTGGGCCTAGGAGAACCACTGAGTGTGTTTGCATGTGCTGTAAAAGTCCAACGAAAATAGTTTGACTGAACACTAACTTATTAGGTTCGTGAATTAATGAAAAGCGAATAATTATTTCAATCATTACATTTTTAATTAAAATAAATTATTTCACAAAATATAACACTAAAATAAATAAATAAACTAACTAACTAGATAGCTAGCTAAATAAATAAATGACTGTTTATCAAACACTAGATTATGGTGCTAGAAATGACAGGGTCATGAGTTTGATTTCCAGAGAATGCATGAACTGATCAAATGCATAGCTTGGTCAAATGCAATGCAAGTCAGTTTAAGAATGATTGAATTAATAAATGAATATAACACATCTGTTGAATGCATAAATGTAAAGGTAAACTAATGTAAACAAATGCATCATGTAAAATAAATGATGCAACTTCATAATGCAGTTGTAGCTCAGCTTTGTCGAGCATGCATACAGGTGCCATCTCAACACACATTATCACATCCGTATCAGAGGAAACAGCAGCCGAGGATACACAAACAATTTCCTCACAACATCAGCTGAGTTTGCATAAACAGACAGAGCGGGTGACTATACATAGCGCGTGCTAATTGGACATTTAACGACTTCATTAACTCCAACCATCATCAGTTTACTGAGACTTTCCTCCCAGATTTAATGCCAAACAACAAAACCTTCCGCAGCAGCAGCAAGGACAAGGCCTGATACGTTGCGGCTAGTTTTCCGCTAATGCTAGGCCTTATTCAGACGGCTATTTTTAGCGCAGTGTCCTGCTGCAGTCTGGAGGGATTCTGGCTCCAAACGGCTGTCGAAGAGAGGTTGCGGCCCATTTCTATGGCACACAACAAACAATAATTACCTTCTACTATGGTTGTGGTGGTATTCCACAACATCCCACCCCTCAGATTAGCCCATTTGTCTCAATATGTGACACACTAGGCCTTTACCCTTTTATCTCAATCTCTAAACCCCATCACAATACTCATATCTGCCCTCTTTTCTTCCATCATAGCGCCTTTCCCTATCTCCGCAGCTCTATGCCAGGCCTTGTGTCTCTATCCCCACATCCTGATCTCTCCCATTTCACGCTGAGCTGAAGGAAATGTAAATCCATCTGAAGCTAATAGAAGCAAGAGCTCTAATTCTGCACTAATTTTTGAAACAGGACCTGCATCTGAATCCATTATGGTCCATTAAAACATTAGATCATGAATCAGCAGTCGGTTGAGCTTCAGGCAGGGTTTGAAATCAGCATCCGCAAACCTGGGGTTCATTTCGGGTGGCGGGTGAAAAATAACCGTGATGGGTAACTCACTAGCCAGTTTGATGGGTTATGATTCATAAATGATGTTCTCCAACCAGGAGCCACCAACATTAGCAAAGCAAAGCAGAAAAAAGGTTTGCATAATGGATTTTGTGCGCAAAATACTTTTTGACACAGCTGACACAAAACAGCATATGCAATTTACGTTCAGTGGATATTCTCCAAAATGGCACTACAGGGTGATGCGGAGGAGACGAAGTGTTGAATAAAGTCTTCTTCTTTTTTTCCTGCACAAAAAGTATTCTCGTAGCTTCGTAAAATTACGGTTGAACCCCTGATGTCACATGGATTATTTTAACGATGTCCTTGCTACGTTTCTGAGCCTTGATCGTGGTAGTTACATTGCTGTCTATGGGAGGGTCGGAGAGAATTCATCAAAAATATCTTAATTTGTGTTCCGAAGATGAACGGGGCTCTTTCGGGTTTGGAACGACACGAGGGTGAGTAATTAATGACACAATTTTTTTATTTTTGGGCGAACTAACCCTTTAATAATCTATGATTGTTTGAGTTGAAAATACTTAAATTAAACTCCAACAGCTAAAGTTTTTCTTTTCCCCTTCACAAAAAATAGATTAGTATTAGACTAACAAGTATACTAACAATTATTTATTTAAATAAAATCATTATTTTAAATATTATAAAATATTTCTATATAATTAATATTGTTTTAAAATTTAAATCGACATATTTGTGAAAGGAGAAATTATACCGATCAGTTTCAAAAACAATTATTATTTATTTCAAATAAATGTTATTCATCTTTAACAAAAAATTAAGAGGGTAAGGTGGACACAACTAAAACAATCCCTGACGGTTCAGCCAAACGCAGGTACATCTGCTTTACAATGTACTCATTATTTTAAGTGTAAAAATGTTTCATCAATCAATCAATCAATAATAGCCAAATAAATAATAAACAATATCCAAAAAAATAAAAAATAATCTAACTCTAGCCACAGGCAAATAAAGCGAAACATCAAACATCTCCACATTATGTGATCCAGAGCTGCTGACAGGAGCTTTGGGGCATTTCAAAATCAAATCGAGCTCTGGAATAAAAGGTCAGAAAAGGTGATTTAACTCATAAGTCTTCTACTTGATCAGACGGTAACTCTTTGTTCACCTAATTGTACAGGCAGAACATGGTGTCCACAGAAGCCTTTTGAAGTAGTTCCTGACAGTGACCCTGACAGACACCTCTGCCCTTCAGCATCAGATTTCTGTCCACTGGGGGCGCTGTTTCCCACCCAACAGAGAACAGCTTCAACCTGCGCTTTCATACCGGCTCATTCAGGGCTCCTCTGAGACTCCTCAATAAAAGGCAACTGTGACCAATTGACTGAGATGGCTCTCTGCTGGTTATGTTAAATGGCCTCCTCTCTCGGATCTGAGCCGAGGTGGTCCACCGCCGGATATTATCCACACTGCTCTAAGCACCAGGAACCTGGCCAACCTAGATTGTGCCTCCAAGGGCACTCGGGCTTTAACTGGAATGTTTTTTTTTTTTTTGCTGAAACGAGCTGAGGAATGTTGTGTTTTGGATGCTGGTGTGCTGATGTTCCCACCTTGCTTCTTACTCAACGTTTATAGCTTGACAAGCGATAGCGATGCATGATATGTCAGCACAGTATCGGTTATCGGCCAGTATTAGAGATGTTAAATGTATCGGTATCAATCGATAATAGTTTTTTTTATGTTTTTGCACATTTTCCAAATTGTTACATTTAGGTTTCCATCATGCACTGTTAAATGTAACCTTTAGCAAGTCTTCAAAAGCCAATCCATTTTCTGTAGCTCAAACATTAGAGTAGGTCTGGGTTTGATTCCTGGGGAATGCATTAATTGGTCAAATTTAAATATTGAATGCAATGTAAGTATCTTGGATAAAGACGTTTACCAAACACATATATCTAAATGTCATTGTTTAGTGTGACACACTGGAATTGACCGGAACTGACAGAAGATGACAGACAGTTGCTTAACATGAAAAGAACAGCAATCCGGTGACGACTCTGAAAGTTGTGTAGTTTATGGGTGACATAACCAGCACTAACCAACATGAAAATTCATAGGGATCATTCTGATTATTTTACTTTCGCCAACAAGCTGACAAAGAGCACTAAAGGATGGAATCAGCTACTTTGTACAGTCACATTAAAGTGTGGATGGATCAGTGGTAGTTGCCAAAAGTCAGAGTCAGTCTGCAGATTTTGTGCAATCAGAGGTAACAGATTTCACAGAATATCCCGGGTACAGACTGAGACTTTGACTCCATCCTGTAGGAGGAGATCAAACATGTTTGATTTTAGAACACATTGTTTTATTTTTCAAACATCTCATAGAAACACGGTGCATGTTTCTGTGTGACTGTGTTGTTTTTGGAACAATTTGAAAGTTTGGAAGTGTAAACAAATATGATAAAACAGTAATTTTGTGAAATATTATTACCATTTAAATATTACATATATTAAAATGTAATGTATTAATGTGATGCAAAGCTGAATTTTCAGCATCATTACTCCAGTCTTTAGCGTCACATGATCTTCAGAAATCATAATAATATGCTGCTGCTCAAAAAACATTTCTGATTATTATCAGTGTTGAAAACAGTCATGTTGTTAAATATTTTTGTGGAAACCGTGATACAATATTATTTTTTTATAAGAAATTAATACTCTCATTCAGCAGTGACACATTAAATGGATCAAAAGTAACAGTAAAGATGTTTATAATGTTACAAAAGACTATATTTCAAATAAATGCTGTTCACTGAACCCTATTCATCAAAGAATCCTGAAAAACGAAATGTAATGGCTACTACAAAGTATAAAGTTGCAAAAACTGTTTTCAACTGTTCTTCCTTGAGGAATAAATCAGCTTATTAGATTGATTTCTGAGTGATCCTCAGCCATTTAATGTATGATGCCCAGTTTTTCCAAGTCGGCAAATGTATGATGCCTAGAGTAAGTTGTGTACAGTATTCCAGCATTAAAGTGATAGTTCACCTCAAAAATGAAACTTCTGTCATTATTTCCTTACCTTTCACTTGTTCCAAACCTCTATTAATTGCTTTTTTCTGTTGAACACACACACAAAAAATATATTTTAAAGAATGGGGGTAAATGTACAGTTGACGGTAGCCATTGACTTCCATAGTATTTTTTTTTTCCATACTATGGAAGTCAATGGCTACCGTTAATATTCTTCAGAATATCTTCTTTTGTGTCCATCCGAGGAAAGAAACTCATACAGGTTTGGAATGACATAAGGGTGAGTAAATGACAGAATTTTCATTTTTGGGTGAACTACCCTTTTAAATTTCTCCTGGACCTTGTTGAAGTGGTCATTTAAACACAACCCTGCAAAATACCAATATTTAGACACATGACCCACACCTCGCAAAGGAAAACAGTAATATGTGCTAGTCCATACTCAGCAGGGATGTTCATAACATACACATGAGTCTAATGTACTAAGATGCGCAAACCGTAGGATTCCTCTCATTTTCGTTGCAAAAAATCCAAACCAGGCATCATAGCGTTTCAATTTTACGCTTTTGTAATTCAAATGCATCCTATTGAACGAAACAACCGTCAGGCTATCAATTTAAGTAGTGATCTCAAGTGTGCCGTACCGTCGGGGAAATCTTTTTAGGCCCGTTACCCCGACACAGACAGACAGCAGAGCCGCTATGCCTGTAATTTATCCATTAAAGCAGGTCTAATTAACAGAACTGGAACATCTCTGCATCAGCAGCACTGTAGTGTGGGGAGATTCTATCACGCTGGCAACCCGCTACCTAGCAACAAACCTTAAAGGGATAGTTCACCTAAAAATGACAATTCTGTCATTAATTACTCAATCACGTCGTTCCAAACCCGTAAGACCTTCGTTTGTCTTCGGAACACAAATTAAGATATTTTTGATGAAATCCGGACCCTGCATAGACAGCAACACAACTGAAATGTTCCCAGGTCCAGAAACATAGTAAGGACATCGGTAAAATAGTCCATGTGACATCAGTGGCTCAACTTCAATTGTGCGAAGCTACGAGAATATTTTTTGTGCTCAAAGAAAACTTATGAAATTTACGTAAAAACGTAAAAATTACGACTTTATCCAACAATTCTTCTGCACGCCGCTGCAGATGGGATTGTTGAATAAAGTCGGAATTTTAGTTTTCTCTGCACACAAAAAATATTCTCGTAGCTTCGCAAACATTTCAGTTGTGTTGCTGTCTATATGCAGGGTCTGAGAGTTCTCGGATTTCATCAAACATATCTTAATTTGTGTTCCGAAGATGAACGAAGGTCTTACGGGTTTGGAACGACGTGAGTTAGTAATTAATGACAGAATTTTCATTTTTAGGTGAACTATCCCTTTAACAGATTAAAAGCATCCTCACCTTGGACAGGAGAAAACCCTCGGTAAGGCCGCAGGACGCCAGCAACAGAAAAGAAACAGAATGAGTTGAGATGTGAAGAGAATGGGAAGGGAGGCGGGATCGAACCCTGTGTTATTGCGATATGGAGTCGTCCTCTTTGAACGATTTCCCGTATTCCGGGTTCAAGTCCACCACCGTGGTCCCTTTAAGCGCTCCGTAACCCCCCTCCAGGCCGTGGGACCCTTCTTGTCTGTCCGACCCGAGCGGGACGGAAGGCTTGCTGGAGGACCCCGAGGACGAGCGCGGCGGAGGACAGGATGCCGCCCCCTGCTGGCCACCGTTGGTCTGAGAACAAACATTACTGACGAGAGCCGCCTTCTGCTTGTAGTGCTGGCTGTGAAGCTTGTACTTCATCAGCAGGATGAAGATGAAGACGAGGACCGACGCCACGATGATCCCGCCGATGATGATGATCATGGTGCCGCCGAGGAACTGGTCGTGGATGGAGCGGCAGTGGCGAAACTCGCGCTCCGTGGAGAAGGAGACGCAGCCCACCAGCCGCGTCGCGGTCAGAGCCGTGATGCCGTCGTCGTAGACGGCCAGGACGCAGAGCTCGTAGTCTCGCGACGAGGCCAGATCGCTCAGTACAAACAACTTATGGGAGGCAGGAATCATTCTGAGAGAGAGAGAGAGACAGAGAGAGATAATCAGGCCTTGAGCATTTTTGAAAGAAGTCTCTTCTGCTCACCAAGGCTGCGTTTATTTGATTAAAATATGGTAAAACCAGCAATATTGTGAAAAAGTATTTCAATTTAAAATAACTGTTTTCTATGTTACCTTCTACTCAACAAGGCTGCATTTATTTAATGAAAAAATACAAGAAAATAAGTTATTGTACATAATATTATTACAATCTACGAACTGTTTTCTACTTGAATATATTTTAAAATGTAATTTATATTTTATGCTCACCAAGTCTGCATTTATTTGATACAAATATGGTAAAACCAGCTATATTGTGAAACATGATTTCAATTTAAAATAACTGTTTTCTATGTGAATATATTGTAAAACGTAGTCTAATTTATAAATGACGATTTGCTGCTCGAGAATCATTTCTGAATTGTATCACCAGTTGTGCTGCCCAATATTTATTTTTTCTGGAAACCGTGATACACTACAATTACAAAAGTTTGGGTAAGATTTTTTGAAGGAAATTATCATATTCATTCGGCAAGGACCCAATAAATTGATAAAAAGTGAGAGTAAAGTCATGTATGATGTTACAAAAGATCTCTGTTTCAAATAAATGCTGGTCAGTGAACTCTATTCATCAAAGAAAAGTATCATGGTTTCCACAAAGTATAAAGTAGCAAAAATATTTTCAGCATCTTCCTTGAGCAACAAAGCAGCATATCAGAATGATTTCTGAAGATCATGTGACACTGAAGACTGGAGGAATGATGTTTTGACAATTTAGCTTCGATCACAGCAAACAATTACATTTTAACAGATATTCATATAGAAAAAAGCTATTTTAAATGGTAATATTTCACAATATTTATGTTTTTATTGTATTTTCATGAAATAACGTAAGCATTGGTGAGCATAAAAAATATAAATTACATTTTAAAATACATTCAAGTAGAAAACAGTTATTTCACAATATTATTTACAATGACTTATTTTATTGTATTTTTCATTAAATAAATGCAGCCTTGTTGAGCATAACAGAGACTTAAGGTAACATCGAAAACAGTTATTTAAATTGAAACAATATTTCACAGTATTATTGATTTTATTTTATAATTAAAGCATCAAAAACCAACTTGCCACTTTTTTTTTTTTAATCCAAACTTTTGCCCTATAGTGTACATGCTTTATATTGTCTATAAACAAAAGTAAAGTGAACACATGTTCTGCAAGCTTTAGTTTAAACTCCACAAAATTCAATTGAGGGCAGATGGTTGTCATGCACACACAGCGTTTACAATATTGCCCATGCTGTCCAAAGTGAGACGCATGTCAGAGTAGATTTAAGCATAACATGTGCCCTGTGCCATCTGCAGCAGAGAGATTGAGTGCCCCGGGATGCCGCTCTCTTCTGGATTTACTCGTGACCGCTCTCTCTACAGGACACAGTAAGAAAGTGCAACAGTTTTGGGAGACTTCATCTGTCTTCATCAGGAGGTCAGCGAGATCGCAGAAGGTTGAACATTGGTACATAAGCAAAAACAGAGAGGAGTTTTTATATGATTGTAATTTTAAGTCCAAAGTTAACCCTCACCAAACAGCAAGTGCAATGTACATATACAAATATTCTGTAGCGAGTAAACATGTTAAACTGCATGATTATTACCTTTGCTGATGTTTCATGATTCATGTCAAACTCCATACTAAAAAAACGATTTTATGTCAGTATAAAACTCACATCCATGCACGGCTTTTTGTTTGAACTTACTTTATATAGTGTATTATAAATATACTGTATAAATAAAAAATGACACATGTTAAAAACATACCTGCGTAGCCTACGAGAAAGTGATTGCACGGGTCACTGAGCGACTGTATGAAAACACAACCCAAGTGACCAGACTACAGCTAGTTGTTTTTTTTCTTTTTAAATAATGCAAGTGCTTTAAATATTTTAAAGATGGTCTGATTTTATTGAAATTTTGCATTTTTGTTTTTCTTTCCCAAAGCAAGCACCAGAAGAAACTGCGTAACTTGTTCAAAGATTGAAATATTTGGAAAATATTTTATCTGAACACTGTATATACAGTATAATGCATTATAAAGTATACCTGATGAATAAAAGGGTATGTTTGCAGATCTTCTACTAAATGCTCTCCTTGTATAGTAACAATGTTGGTGGTATAAGTGGAAAACTCTCTGGAAAAAGGTACAAAAGCTTTCACTGGCATGGCACTCTTTCAAAAGGTTCTAAATTGCACTAAATTACTGCTTACAGATAGTCTGATCGAGCCCAGTGCATTATGGGTGCACGTTTTCCCACAGTTTGTTTTGCCACAGCCCTGTTTCTTTGTTTTCTCTAGTCATGTTGCACCAATTAAAATAACAAAAATTGCATTTCTACTGCATAGACAGCTATCTTTTATTAAAACCCCATCTTTGCAGTGATGCATTACTCCTTTATTTATGGTTTCCCGGACAGAGATTAAGCCTAGTCCTAGACTAAAATGGCCATTTAAACCAGATTAACAGAAAGCTGCGTTCTCTCTCATGGTTTTAAATAGTCTCAGACTTAGCCTAGTTCAGATTTTAATAGGCTGATTTCTTGGAGGAAGACTCAAGCTACTTCAGGACTAAATTGGGTCTTAAATTAAACCGGAGGCAGGTTTAACTTCAGATTAACATTGTGTTTCCAGTCTTTATGCATCAAAATTATTGGCACCCTTTGTAGATTTAAACAAAGAAGCCTGTGGAAATAAATCAGCGCTCTTAATCATTTTGATATTTTATTAAAAAAATCAATAAAAAAAACTTTCATTGAAGTAAAATGGAAAGGAAATCATGGCTGGATAATGTTATGTTAGCCACCCTGGTGTTCTAAAAAATGTAAATATGAATGGGAATATAGATCTTCAGATAGTTTAGTGAGCAGGAGAATCATGTTTTCTGCAGGTCTGCTGATGCGATGCGTTATTGAGCGCTGCACTGAGGTGAGCAGATGAAGACCTGAGTCATGCCCTGGCTGACGCGGCGTGTTTGTGTGTTTGTGACCGTGAGCATGACCGCATATTTTTGCATTTGACCCCGTGGGTAATTGGCCGAGCTCCTCCTGCGAGCGCGGACTGACTGTGAGGGTAATGGTGTGTGAGTGTGTGAGTGTAAGTGTGCATACTGCTAACTGCTCAGACACTGTGGGAAGCACGCTGCTGTTTTTGATTGTTATTGACAAACAGCCTCATATGAAATTACTTTACATTAACAGCAGTGCATTGCTCCAGTGTTTTCTTTTTGATGGGGCAGCACATTTATCAGAGATTGTAATACACGCCAGTGCTAGCGAATACTGTGCATGACCATGTTTGAGTGCTATAATAAAGAACCAGAGTATATCAAGTTTTCAGTTCAATCTCAGTATGATTACATCAGATTATAAGGACATTTTAAATGAATGTAAAATATATAAAATGACACATTACATAAATTAAATCAATTGTTTATAATAATAATAATAATAATAATAATAATGATAATGATAATAATAATAATACATGATTTTAAATAATTTTTTGACTCAATTATGTAATATAAAAATATTAAAAATAAATAAATAAAAAAGGAAATTAAAACAAAAACTATTAGCATGTCAATTCTTAAATTCAATATAAATATTATAGTAACAGCTTACTAAGGACATTTTAATTATTGTAAAATGAAAAAAAATATATATATATATTTTTATAAATAAAATATTTAAAATCCATTTATTTAATTACATTATTTAATAAAACAAATATGTTGAAACCATTATTATTATAACAAATTACAAAGGACATTTTAATGTAATATTCTGAAAATATAGATTTTTTTTTCAAAATGTTTTTTTTTTAATTGCATTTATTTTGTTCCATTATTTAATAAATAAATAAACAAATATATAATTAAATAAACAAATGAATGAATTCTGTCTTATTATTTTTGAATTCTATTTGCATGTTCTTCCACACACATTGTTTTATGTCTCATAAGCGTTGAACGCTGTTAACAGCGCTGTCAGTGAGTTTGCATAAGCGCTGGGTTTGGTAGCTGCTGTAGTGTCGTGTGCTAATGAGCAGATACAGGAATCTCCCTTCAGTCTGCTCCTCTGGATCCTCTCACAGAGCATTTGATGGATACATAGTGAGAAAATTCCTCTCAGTTCTGGCAGCCATCGGTCCTTTTAAGCTGCCGAGGGTCAGGCTGCTGCACCCGTGTCTCTGAGCTGTCACTGTAAATAGAGAAGGGGCTTCGAGCTCTTCTGAAGATGTGTCACTTGGCACAGAAACCCTGTCATCTCACTGTCTTCTGAAGGAGCTAGTACTGCTTAATTACCCACTTAAAAGACATGCAAATAACGAGGGAGGGAGAGATGATAATGTGGAAAAGATAATGACAGTGACATTCTCAAACAGAAACCCTCGGCACCTAGAGCTCTCTTAAAGAAATAGGTCACCAAAAAGTGATGGTGATTCAAACCCATTTGAACGAACTTCTGTAAAAACAATATATATATATATATATATTATCTTTCTCTCAAAAATGTATATTCTGTAATCATTTTCTCACCCTCATGGTGTTCTAAGATATTTGGTAGAATATGGGGAACCATAGTTGTTGGTCCCCATTAACTTACAAACAAAAATGCTATAAAATTAACAAACAAAAATGCCATAAAAGTCAATGGAGACGATGAACTGTTTGTTCTTCAAAACATCTTCTTTTTGTCTACAGCAGAAGAAAGACATTCTTACAGGTTTGGAACAACATAAGGGTAAATAATTACAGAATTTTCCATTTTGGCTGAACGATTCCTGTAATCATAATTGCAGATCATAGGTGCACTTTGTAATAATATCAAATTAACATATATTATTTTTTAATTAATCAATAATTAAAAAAGCTTAATTCAAATTCATATAATAATAAAAAAAACATTTTATTTTTATTTCATATTGCATTTGATTTTAATATATTTTGTAATATATTTCAGTTACAAATTTATTTAAATACATGACACACGTTTCAATAGAAATTACATTAAAGTATATTTTAGTTTACCATAAATGCCTTTCACTTTATTCAGCAGTAACTTTAACCATCTTTCAAAGACAATGGGATTATGAAATAAAATTAAATATGTACTGCAATCCCCAATTTAGTGGGTCAGAAAGCACTCTTAAAGTGATAGTTCACCCAAAAATCGTTTACTCACCCTCCACGTGTTACAAACCTGCTTGAGAAGAAACAAACTCATACAGGTTTTGAACAACTTGAAGTTGAGCAAATGATGGCAGAATGTTCATTTTTGAGTGAACTATTCCTTTAAATTCAGCTAATTAAAAAAAAAAGATGTAACTATAATCTGGATGGCTGTCCATTTGTGAGAATATAAAATCTGGTAATAATGTTGTAAACAATGTTCAGTTTCTTGTACAGACCAATCGTTTCATTTTTTTCAGCTAAAAATCTTCTTTACTGTTCTATTGAAGAAAAAAAGTCACCTACATTTTGCATGACCTGAGGGTGAGAAAATTAACAGCCATCATTTTTGGGTGAACTGTCCCTTTAAGAGAGCGTCTGCCAAGAGAATGCACGCTGATATAAATGCACTCCATCTGACAGCACACCTTGCACTTCATCCAGGTCTTCATTTGGCACCACGCACACTGTGCCTCCAGCGCTCTTTCACCCAGACATCACTTCAAATTTAACCTGTCTTTTCAACTCAAAGTTTACACTCTATATTCTCACCCCGGTCTCAGTTTCTCAGCCACCATCTCCAAGTCATCCGTACTCCAACGGGAGTCAGGCGCATGCATTCTTAATTGATTCTGAAAGACTTTTAGATTAATCTGCAGCTCTTTAAACCAGAGAACTCCCCTTGCCTTTTCCATAATTAATAGCAAATTGCTTTCTGTATGTATCTTTTCTTCTCTCTTAATCTATCCAGAGGGATTATTGCAGAGTTAATTACATCCTTACAGATCCCTTCAATGAGAAATCATGGGCGGTGGGGCCACGTCTGAATGCTGAAAAGGAACATTAATGTAGACGTTTCTGCGTAAGGGGTGTCGACGACGATACGCAACCCCAAAATATAGGGCATCCGCACAAAGATTTGCTTGTCCTCTCAATATCTTACAAAGCAAAAGATCGGGTTTTGAATTCGAGACGTGTTTCAACATCAATGCAAATACGCCTTCATTGTAATCTGTCAGGAGCATCTGAAACCAGGGCAAGCAGCTTCTATTGTTATTCTGTTATTATTGTCTTCCTCGAGTTCTGTGATTTATTGAAGGGTGTCAATGTGTCGGCTCGTGGTTCCTGCTTCGTGAAATTCAGTTTGAATTGCATCAGGCTGAAACTATTACCGTGGAAGCCAATCTGTCTGTGCGCTAATGAAAATCCTTCAAGAGCTTTTCTGACATATATCCTAAAAGAGCTGGTCCTTTTGGGAAGGATCCTTTCATTAGTACAGAAAAATAAAAAAAAATAAAACATTCTTGTATTTCATGTAGTGCATTCATGATAGTATTGTGTCTTTGTTGGCTGGCAATCATCGAGGTCCATTTGTATTCATCAGAGGAATTGCAATGTTTCATCCCCTATCTGAATAGGATTCTGCCATAAGCCATTAACACCCCCAGTCTCAGATGCCAGCCTTTGCCTTTGAACAAAGACAGAATCAATTTGTTTATCTAATGCAGAATTACCCAGATTCAAACCCCATTTGGGGGGATAGACCATCCGCAGTGCTCTCTCAAATAATGCATTAGGAAAGAAGACATTGCAGAGATTTTTACTACAAAGCGTTCAAAAATTTGGACTCAGCAGATCTTGCATGTATGGTTTTGCATATACAGACTTCATTGTCATTTTGATACTCAAGCAGCCTGTATTTTGATACTAAATATCACTATAAACAACTACTTGATGACATAAACTAGTGTAATCTTCATGTCACATTGCAATGTTTTCATAATATGCTTTTGCTCATCAACCAGACCTTTACTAACATAAAATCAGCTGTGAGCTCGATGCTTGACTTCAGAAACAGTAAAATGGGCAAATAACTATTTTTAGCTTTTAATTATATAATAATACATAATTATAATGATGGTATTACTGCAACTGGGAATATATTAGAAGCAAAAGTTGATTTGAATTAGTAGATCAGAGAGCAGTAAACCATGAGCTGGTTCAGATTTAAAAAAAAATAGTAATAATAAAATCACATTAATATTGGTAAAATCATTTTATTTTCAATGGACGGGGATGATAAAATGTCTGGAGCAGCTCATCAAAACTACCAATGGGGCGTCTGTCAACCTCCAGTGTAGACAGCTTCATTGATTAAAATAAAAGCAATTTAGCACTGATGCGTTCTGACATGCCGCTCATGTGTTTATATATTTCTAGTATCAATAACAAATGTTATTACAGTCTACAGTCTAATCAAGAATACAATCAGTGCAGACCAGGGTTCTTATAGTTAACTAAAGCTAAACCATTAAATGAATGAACGAACGAACGAACGAACGAATGAATGAATGAACGAATGAATGCATGAATGAACGAATGCATGCATGAATGAATAAACTTTGGCAATCATTGGCAAAGCTAGTTGCAAATAAAACATTTTCATTTAGTTTAACTTCATGTACTAAAATAACTAAAACTGAAACAAAAATTTGTAAAAACTATATAGATGGATGATAAATACATAGATAAATAAATAAATACGTAAATAAATAAATAAACACCAAAAACACACAACAAAATTACTAAAATAAATAAATAATAATAAAAAACTACTAAAACTGTAACATGGAAAATATAAAAACAAATTAAAACTATTAATAAACACTATAATAGTATCTTAGTTATACTAAACTAACACTGGTGCAAACCATAGATGACAGATGAACAGAAAGCTATGCAATAATTGCAATCATTTCAGACAATGCCAACAATTGCAAAGACTTCAGACGATGCCAACTTTGGATTGACATACAAAACTGTCACATATTATCCTTATATTGCTATCATTGCGAGCCTAATGCGTTCGTTGTGTCTGCTTAACTGAATACATGATGTTGATTACTAACCACATAACATGTAGCTGTATATTACTTCCATATAGATATTACTGTACTACACTCACCACCTCTGACTGATAACAAAATACAGTAACCTCGAAACATGCATTTTCTGTAAAGCTGCTTTGAAACAGTATGCATTGTGAAAGCAATATGTGACCCTGCAGCACAAAAGCAGTGTTAAGTCGCTGGGGGATATTTGTAGCAATAGCCAACAATACATTGTATGGGTCAAAATGATAGATTTTTCTTTTATGCCAAAAATCATTAGGATATTAAGTAAAGATCATGTTCCTTGAAGATATTTTGTTAATTTCCTACTGTAAATATATCAAAACTTAATTTTTGATTAGTAATATGCATTGCTAAGAACTTCATTTGGACAACTTTAAAGATGATTTTCTCAATATTTAGGTTTTTTTGCACCCTCAGATTCCAGATTTTAAAATAGTTGTATCTCAATCTCTGTATTTATTCTCAATCTCAGTAAAAAAAAAAAAAGAAAAAAGACCCTTATGACTGGTTTTGTGGTCCAGGGTAACATATGCAAATAAACCTGGATTTATCTCAAGGTTCTGTGAGGAAACTCACCTGTATATGAGGATGTCGTCGGTGGAGCTGTTGTACTGGATCTGATACATGCGAACTCCAGGGATTTGGCTTTGCGGAGGCCAGCGGATCATTGCAGAGCTTGAGGTTATTTCCGAGACACTGACTCGCTGATCAGCTCGAGCCTGGCCGCCGCTACCACTGCTGTTGGACTTTATAGAAGTCGGCATGTCCGAGGGTCCTGGCTCCGGCTCCAGTTTGGGGTCGTAATGCGGTGAAGGGTTCACGACTAATTCCACAGGAGCCGTGGCCTCGCCGGCTGCATTCGAGGCTATGCAGGTGAACACGCCGGAGTCCTTCACCGTGGCTGTTAAGATTTCCAAAGAGCCGTTCTCGTAGCATATGGTGCGCGAGGTGTTTCCAATTAGCTTCCCATCTGGACTGACCCAGTGGACGGTTGGCTCGGGGTCTCCCACGGAGCGGCATCGCAAACTAACCTCTTGACCCTCCATGACGAACATCTTGGAAGTGTGCCGGGTGATCATAGGCGGCTCGCAGACAAACTCTTCCTCGCGAATCGTCCAGAAGTACTTGCCGGCCAAGTCTTGCGGAGATGCGCACGTCTCCAGATCGTCCTCCCGCGTCAGGCGGCGCAACCAAACCAGCTCGCAATTGCAATGCAATGGGTTCCCGCCGAAACTGAGCACCAGCGCGGTCAGCGGCGAGCCTTTCATTTTGGCGTAGACGGGGATTCGTAGGAATAGAGGATCTGGGGGGAACTTCTTCAACTTGTTGGATGTCATATCAAGTCGGGCGAGTTTATGAAGATTGGAAAATATCCCTTCGGGAACAAACTCGATGAGATTGTGGTCCAAACTGAGGGTGTTGACGCTGGCTAGCATGGCTATAGTGTCCCACGGCACGTCCACCAGGTTGTTGTATGAAAGGTCGAGGTCCTCGAGAGTTTCTAGGAAGTCTTGGAAGGCTCCGTCGGAGATGCTGTGAAGCTGGTTGTTGGCGAGGATAAGGTGGCGCAGATTCACAAGCCCCTGCAGATGGGTGTCGTCTAGCACCGTGAGCCGGTTTGCGTCCAGATGCAGCGCGTGCAGATCCTGCAGGTCGGCGAAGGCGTATGGTCGGATCTGGCTGATGGTGTTGCGGGAGAGCGTGAGGTGTATGAGGCTGCTCATGTTAGCAAAGTCTTGGTGGCGCAGGGTGGTGATGAAGTTGTCCATCAGTCGCAGCTCGGCGGTCTGCCGGTCGATATTAGGCGGCACGAAGAGCAGGCCGGTTTTGGCACACAGCACGGTGTACGAGGGCAGCAGGTTCTGGCAGGAGCAGCGTTTGGGGCACAGCATGGCGTAGGACGGCATGGAGAACAGAGCCAGGCACAGCAGCAGTTGCTCCATGGGTGCACTCCTACAGGAATCAGAGCACAGAGGAAAACGGGTTAGCTCTCATGCTGAGTCTCTTCCCTCTGTCTGCGAGTCTCTCTTGACACACTATAACCTCCCCAAACACACACACACACACACTAAGTATCTCACACATGTTCAAGAGAGTGTTTTATTAAACATGCAAAGATTGTTGGGCACATTAAGACACAAATCAGTGAAAGGTAAAGCTGAGCAGACATCGCAGCCGGTGGTGAGGTTATACCTACTAGCATGTATCAAAAAATTAGCAAATGCCCAGCTGGACTTGCATTCACCCTATGCACATTTCCCTAATCAAATTAGTGCATTTACATTTTCTAACAACATAGTGTCTGCGTTTCCCACATCTATGGTTGCAAACTGGCATATTATGCATGAAACTATTCTTCTAGCTGGATTTTATTTTTTTAAAGGGACAATGCCCCCCGAATTAGTTGTCCTCATGTATGGATGTATGAAAAAAAATATTGACATGTAAAAAAAAAAAAAAGCTATATTTTTTTATATATAAACACACATTCATTGAAAAGCTTTGGCATCAATGCTCTCAAACTGACTCAAGATTTTTATGACCATTGACTGTTCCTGTATCTGGAAATGTAGGAGAAATAAAATTTTTATAATATTTTTTTTTCTAAACAATACTTAATATTTTTATAATGCTTAAAATTTATATTTTTAAATGACTATTTCATATTTTAAACTTGATCTTATAATTACCCATTTATTATTATTATTATTATTATTATTATTATTATATAGATAGATAGATAGATAGATAGATAGATAGATAGATAGATAGATAGAGAAGAGAAACAGGCTTCTATATTCATATATTTTAGAAACTTTAAACTCTTTCTTCCATTTAACAGAAAATTAATTTACAGTAAAATGCCCGAGCTTCTTTTTCCACACAATAGAAGTGAATGGTGACCATGGCTGTCAGGCAAGATTCTCAATGCAGACTAATATCCAGTTTCGATTAAATTCCTCACACAACGCTATGGCTTCAGAAGACTTGGAATACAGTGCACAAATCCTGTGAACAACTTTTATGGAGCTTTTTTTCCTCCGTTATTGAGCTTGAGAGCCCCTGGTCCACATCCACTCCCATTGAATGGGGGGAAAAAAACATAATCTCAGACCTTCTGCTACACATCACCTTTTGTCAAAAATAAAGTGATATGGGTTTGTAATATCATGAGGGTAAGTAAATGACGATACAATTTTCATTTTTGGATGAACTCTATCTTTAAAGCATGCCAGTACTTTTAACGCTTGGATAAAGATCGCCGCTGAGAAACTGCTTATTTAATTTCACCAAAGCTGATGTTGAACGCAAGATTACTAGATATCATCGCACAGTGTGGATGTGTTAATGCAGGTGTCTATTCTGGGTTATATAAAGCTGCTGCCTCTGCCTTCCATAACATATGCAGGATCTGCAACGGGAGCAAAAGAGAGAGAAAGAGAGGAGGGGCGGCTATAGTTTCACACCAAAACCAATGAGCAAGAACGCGAAAACGAGAGAAAGAGTTGGAGGACGTCTCCTTCGGATCCGGCTGGTTTTAATAGCTCTCCGCTGTGTGAAAGTCAGGATATTTGACACCCGCCTCTGCCCCCCGGAAATTCATATGTGGCACGGCACGGTGATAAAAAAGGCCACGGGAATATGAATTATTATTCTATGCCATTGCTTTTGCATGAATGCTAATATCTGATTTGTGGCTCTTTGATTATTGCTTGTGCATACCATTCCATTTTAATAACTTTTATGTAAAAGCACCTAAATGCAATTATTTTTTCACCGCACGCAAAGCCATCCTGAATATCAAGAGGTTCGGGCCCAGTGCTTATCTGCGAGGGATCTTTGGCTGTCACGAGGATTGTTTTACTTCTTTCAGACGGTAGGGGGAAACATTGAGCTTCATTTTGGGCACAAAAGGGCCGACTGGCAGGAGAAAAACACAGAAGTGCTTGAGTGCGAGATGGTGTAGTGGCAGTGTGATGCATTCAGGCGAGCTTAAGCCCCCTCTCTCCATTACACACAGAAAACAGAGTCACGGAAACCCTCAAGAGAGAGCCATTATCCAGACAACTAACTAAGAAGAGCACTAAAGCAGTCTCACTTTAGTTTGCACTGGCTTTTTAGAGGCACGTATATGCACTCGCATATGCATTTGCTCCAATATAGACATGCGAAACAGCTATGTATAAATGGAAAGGCTTGATAGACTTCCAGATATTGCACCAGGATAGTTTCTCCCAGTCAAACTAAGTGCAAGCAGGATTGCAGGAGAGCCGGAGAACGATTACACGCAGACGCCTCCTTAGGATGCCCCATGCCCGCGTTTAATTCCAGAAACACGATGACAACGTGATACTGTGCAGTGTTGTGTCATTATGACAATGTGAGAATAAATTGATTTATTCTGCATGGGATAAATGGATATCAATTGATTTCGTTGCAAAGCATAAATGAATTTCAGTGCAGAAACGTGGTTAAAATACAGTGGGAACACCTCAAGCGCTTCTAATTAGACCAAGATGAAATGTCAACGTGGTCAACATTTTACCCTGGCATCCATCTCCCCCTTTCGCTCTGCATATTGGCAGGATTCATTAATATTTCAGAGAGGACACAGGCTGCTGTGTGGGTATTTGGCACAGTGTGTAAAAATTAACCCCTACTGCGCTGGAGCTCTTCTCTGGCAAAGGAAGAGCAAACACACATAATGCATTATCATCCGTATGAATACTTTATAAAGACTTTAGAGTAGAATTATCAGAAGATCAGAAGTCGCTATTTTCCAAAAAAGCGCACAAAGAGTAAAAAGGATGCAATAAAGGTTAGAATTAAGCATTAATGTGACATACCAGTACTGATAAACACTGCTGGGTAGATTTCTTACAAACTGTAGTCCATTGATTACAAATTACATGACGAAAAATGTAGTCAGTAGCGTAATCTATTAGATTACACATTTTAGGTAGTCTAATTGGACTACTTTTGGATTACTTTTGACCTAACTCGTTTATCACATTTGACGAGAATGATTATTTTGTACCACACTCGATATAAAAATACAAAGAGAAAGAAAATATATTCCATTCTTAGTTATCAACATCTTGAAATGCATTGAACGTTATATTACACCACTGGGGTTTGTGAAAGACCTTCAGGGGTTTGTGAACTGAAAGAAGCTGATGCTTAATTAAATCACAATTAACAATGTAAAATAATAATAATAATAATAATAATAATAATAAATAAATAAAAACAGTAAAATATACCTACTAAAATATATAGGTAACACTTTACTTAATGCCTTTATACATAATGCATAATAAAATGAGATTAAATGCATTAATTATGCTTTGTAATGCACCTTATAATGCATTGTATGAGCTCATGAATAATAGTAATAGTAATACATTATAACACTTAGCTATTCACTGTTACAGCTGTAATGCCTTATAAAGGCTTTAAGCAAAGTGTTATCAATATATTTTATGATTACATAATCCAGATTGCATATCATAAGCAGCAGTACTGATAAATATGTCCTGTATCAATAGGAAATCATGAATGTAAATCCATATATTCAGCAGTGGCATTTTTGTGACTATCAAGGCCAAATGACTATACAGTCGAGGTGGGTTATACATAAGCAGATTAGTTGGTTTGCAAGATGCAAGATATCGTTGAATATTTATGGTGGTCATCAACAGTGTTAAGGATAGTGCATTAACGTAACGTGAGTTACGTAATCAGCTTACTTTTTTCAAGTAACTAGTGAAGTAATGCATTACTTTTTAATTTGCAAGAACATATCTTACTTTTGAGTTACTTTTTCAAATAAGTGATGCCAGTTACTTTGTTTTCTTGTTTACTGACTGTCCAGCTCCATTTTATATTAAAAACAAACAAGCAAGCCCAGCCCAGATTTTAAAAGTAATGTAAAAGTAACACAGAAATTACTTTCCATAAAAAGTAACCAAGTCATGTAATTAGTTACTTTTTGTTTTAGTATTGTAATGCATTACTTTTAAAAGGAACATTCCCCAACACTGGTCATCAAATGGTCATTGATCAAGGTGGGTGGTTTAAAGGTTATAAGGTCAAATTTAATGCACTGCACATTAAGTGTAAGCCAGAACTGGTCAGCATTGCACCTTTAAGACATCCATGCAAATGGAGACAGGACAATGTGACAGGATATTGCTATGACTGTAGTTAAATCTACTGTAAAATGCTACTGCAGTGAGAAGCCATTCAAATGTAGCTGTGCAAGCAATATCAAAATTTGTCCTTTTTTGGTTTCCTATGACAATGGTTCAGAATATTTTGTTCGTTCCATCAGGGATTTATTATCATTGAGAAATAGCTGCAAGGTAGGATAGACACACAGTTCCAGTCGCTCTGTGTCCTTATTTAAAGAATTAAATAAAGAGATTAAAAAACTGCTTGCTCTCAGTTGCAGGACTCTGAAGTAAGTAATTTACTGAAAGAACATGCCAATCCAATTCTGAGGGCCTCTAATAATCAGCTTAGCTGTAAACATATACTAATTACTCATCTGAACCACACAGATCTTCAATCAGCCTGTAAGAAATAAATATCTATAATATCTCAGTCTTTTCTCAGAAACAGCAAAGAGATTTCAGACATTTTGCTGGGTTTATATGATATTTATATTCCTATATGTCCAGTCGTGTTGATGCAGCATGTCAGGGAGACACTGTGTTTCAGTGCGAAAGCAAAAACACTTTATTTGGCCTTCCGGAAGTAGATGCAATTAGGAATCATTGGTTAAGATTTATTTACAACAGAACAGCACAACCCAGATGTTCGAATTTGTGCAACGCATTTTATGGATGACAGTTTTTTGAACCTAGAAGAGTACAAGGCTGGCTGTGCACAAAGGCTATTTAAAAAAAAAAGGGTCAATTCCGACTTTGCTATGACAATCTGGCGCTTCTGAATCAGCGACTGTAAGTACAGTATGTTTTGTTATTAGATTAAATATTTGCTATTGACTGTTCAAATGCGGAGTTTTGAGCAGCGCAGAGTAACGCGTCGTGTGTGTGTGACCGCGGCTTGTGTACTGCATCATCACTGTGTCTGTCACGCGACTCTGTTGCTCTTTCGGGCTTGAACTGATGGTAAAACTAACGACATTATTAACTGTCTTAATATTTACTTTGAAAGCTGAAGCTCACGATTATGGTAAGGGTAGTTACGTTTCCAACGAGTGCTTGTGGTGTTCGGCCAATCACAATGCACTGGGTCAGCTGGCCAATCAGAGCAGACTGCGCTTGTCAAAGGAGGGGGCTTTGTTGAAAACGAAGCGTTTGAGAGAGGCGGGGCATAGAGGACCTACAATAATGTACAGTATTTTAAAAATAATGTGTTTTTTTTAACATTAAAGCATGTCAACATATTCTGTTACACCAAATACACCAAATAATGATCTTTAAAATAGCATCATATGACCCTTTTAAGAAAACAAGCAGTTAGTAAATGAATAGTGTACAAGTCTAAAAGGGGCATTTTAAAAAAATAATAGAATTAGAATAGAGAGTGCTAGAGTTAGAGGGCCAAATAAAGATGGAAGCAATGTGTTTTTAGCCGATTCTTGAAGATAGCTAAGGATTCAGCTGCTCGGATTGAGTTGGGCAGGTTATTCCACCAGGAGGGAACATTTCATTTAAAAGTATGTGAAAGTGATTTTGTGCCTCTTTGGGATGCACAATAAAGCGACGTTCACTTGCAGAACGCAAGCTTCTAGAGGCACATAAGTCTGAAGTAATGAACTAAGGTAAAGGGGTGCAGAGCCAGTGGTGGTTTTGTAGGCAAACATCAATATTTTTAATTTTATGCGAGCAGCTACTGGTAGCCAGTGCAAATTGACAAACAGAGGTGTGAAATGCATTCTTTTTTTCTCATTAAAAATTAAGCTTGCTGCCGAGTTCTGGATTAAATGTAAAGGTTTGATAGAACTGGCTGGAAGACCTGCCAAGAGAGCATTGCAATAGTCCAGCCTGGACAGAACAGAGGTTGAACAAGGAGTTTTGAAGCATGTTCTGAAAGAAAGGGCCTGATCTTCTTGATGTTGAATAAAGCAAATTTGCAGGACCGGACAGTTTTAGCAATGTGGCCTGAGAAAGTCAGCTGATCATCAATCACAACTCCAAGGTTTCTGGCTGTTTTTGAAGGAGTTATGGTTGATGTGCCTAACTGGATTTTGTAATTGTGATGCAGCTTGCAGTTCTGCCTTGGCAAGGTTGAGTTGAAGGTGATGGTCCGTCATCCAGCAAGAAATGTCTGTTAGACAAGCTGAGATGCGAGCAGCTATCGTCGGATCATCAGGATGGAATGAGAGGTAGAGTTGTGTGTCATCAGCATAGCAGTGATATGAAAAGCCATGTCTCTGAATGACAGAACCTAGAGATTCCATGTAGAAAGAGAAGAGAAGTGGTCCAAGAACTGAGCCCTTAGGCACCCCAGTAGAAGATACTTTGAAGGACCTATCTTGGTAAGACTCAAACCACTGGAGTGCGGTTCCTGAGATGCACTTTGCCAACAGGGTTGACAGGAGGATCTGGTGGTTAACCATGTCAAAAGCAGCAGACAGATTCAGCAAGATAAGTATTGAAGATTTGGAATCCGCTCTTGACAGTCTTAGGGCTTCAACAACTGAGAGCAAGGCAGTCTCGGTCGAATGTCCACTTCTGAAACCAGACTGGTTGCTGTCGAGGAGGTTGTTCTGTATGAGAAAGGCAGAGACTTGGTTGAACACAGCTCGTTCAAGTGTTTTTGCAATGAAAGGAAGAAGGGAAACCGGTCTATAGTTCTCTAAAAGAGATGGGTTAAGGGTGGGTTTCTTAAGTAGTGGGGTTATACGAGCCTGTCTAAATGCTGAGGGAAAAACACCAGTGGGAAGGGATGTGTTAATGAAGTGAGTGAGTGCAGGTACAACTGCAGGAGAAATGGCTTGAAGGAGATGAGATGGAATAGGATCAAACAGGCAAGTAGTAGGATGATTAGAAGGGATGAGTTTGGAGACTTCTGCCTCAGAGAGTGAAGAGAAGGATCTGAACGAGTGTATGTTTGCTGGTAAGACGTGCTTGACAGATTGTGGTGTGGAAAATTGTGCACCGATGGTTTTAGTTTTATTAATGAAGAACGTGGCAAAGTCGTCAGCTGTTACAGTTGATGAAGGAGGGGGAGGAGGAGAACAAAGGAGCGAGGAAAATGTTTTAAAGAGCATGCAAGAGTTAGACAAATTGTTAATTTTATTATGATAGTATGTCATTTTAGCAGTGGAGACATTAGCAGAGAAGGAAGAGAGGAGTGACTGATACACATTAAGGTCAGTAGGATTTTGTGATTTGCGCCACACCCTTTCAGCAGCCCTGAGCTTAGAACAATGTTCGCGGAGAACATCCAACAGCCAAGGGGCAGACAGTGTCTAAACAAGATGTAAGAGTGGAGCAGAAAGTATCAGTAGCAATGTTAGCATCAAGAGATGCTAACTGTTTAAGGGGAGGAAGTGAAGTTGAAACCATAGCAGATAGCCGGAAGGGTGAGATTGAGCGTAGGTTACGTCGAAAGATGACATGTGTAGGGGTGTGTGTTGTGTCAGGAACCATGTTGAGGTTAAGAGTGAGGAGGAAGTGATCCGAGGTGTGCAGTGGATTAACCAGCACATGATCAGTGGAGCAGTGTCATGTGTAAATAAGGTCCTGTTGCTTGCCTGATTTGTGAGTAGCCGTAGTTGACACTCTCTTGAGATCAAAAGAGATAAGCAGAGTGTGGAAGTCTGCAGCCTGAGGTTTATCTACGTGGATGTTGAAGTCTCCAAACATAACTAGGGGAGTACCATCCTCAGGAAAGGTTGAGAGCAGCACATCTAATTCATCCAAGAAGTTACCTTGTGGTCCTGGGGGTCGATAAACAACTACACAATGGGTTTTGAAAGGGTGGGTAATAGTGACTGAATGTGATTCAAAAGAGCTGTTAATACCCAGAGAAGGTAAAAGAATAAATGTCCAATCATTAGAGATAAGCAGACCAGTACCTCCACCTCTTCCAGTCAGACGGGAAGTGTGGGAAAATGAGAAATGATTGGAGAGTGCAGCAGGAGTAGTAGTGTCCTCTGGTTTGATCCAAGTCTCTGTCAGGGCCATACGGTTTAGTCTTGAATGACTAGAAAAAGATGTAATGAAATCTGCTTTGTTTACTGCAAACTGACAATTCCAGAGACCAATAGAAAAAGAAAGTAGTGTATTAGCAGACATAGGCAAAGTGTGCAGGTTGTTAGGATTGCGCTGCCTATAGTGTGTGATGTGTGGTTTGCGAGTAGTAGTAATAGTAGGGATATGGAAACACATAGTAAGAGTTGGTCATAAAAACTGAAACAGACCTGAAGAAAGGTGTAAAAAAGAGGTTGAGTCAAAAGCGACACTTATGTCCCTTGCCGGTGTCCCTGCATTGTGGAGTCGCATGGTAGAGTCGATGGTCTTTACACGCTTCGGTCTTCACATGAGGGCTGCTATAAGTTATATATACTATATAACAATGTAATAATAATAATATATATATATATATATATATATATATATATGCCAGTGTTACTATTTTATAGTTTTTGTACATATTTTTTGTTTTTATTTTTGTAAATTGTTTTTGTCATTATGACATATTATAAGTAGATTCTTTAGCAGACGCTTTACTCCTTGCTGTCTCTTTAGTGTTTCACAAGAGATTTTAGCAATGTCACAAACTGCGCTCAGATTTGCCAACACACCAAAAGTCAAGAGATTTCAACATGAAGTCAAATATTTCTCATCAAAATCCTCCAAAACCAAATGATCTGAGCTGTGCTCCCCACATCATCTGTGAACCACACATCTCTTTTATTTCTCCTGAGGATACGTAGCAACACGACAGAGAAGTGAGCTATGAAAGTAATGAAATGTTTGTGTGTGTGTGTGTGCGTGTGTGGTATCCTCTAATGTTATGCAGATTACAAAGAGGTCTCTAACCTGCCCCAGAAAGATGCATGATGATTGTGTCCGTGTGCTGCTGTTCCTCCCTCGGTCCCTCTCGCAATCTCTCCCTCCTGCTCTGCCTTTCTTTGCTCATTTACAGCCGAGCAAACAGCAGAAGTAGGCTGCGATATTTAAACAAAGAGAGACCTCGTCACTTCTTCACCCTCGCTGACTCCGTGTCCCGCAGAGGACCGGCTCCTTTCACTCGGCTATCAAAAAATCACTGTCAGACTGTGCTAGCATGCTTGTTAACCAACCAACCTCAACACGACAATAACACTGAAATATATATGCAATTACTGTATGACTGACGATTCACTCCTGATTGACTTTGTCAGCATTGTTCTCTAGCAGCCTATAATGCCCAACCATGTCTGATTTTAATGTGCACAGATGGGAGATTTGGATCTGGTCGAGATGCGCTGTACTTTGAGCGTTAGAGTGTTTAATAATTGCATGCTGTTGTGTTTTTAAAGGAGAGCTGGTTGAGTAAACGCTCGCCATGCAATTAGCCTCTGCTGTGCATTAAACACAGGCCGTCCAGACCTGCACATATTAATGCTCAGAGGTGAGTGTTTCACAGTTGAGGTTGTTACGACAAATGCTTTGACAGAGCTTTCACCAAAACTAACTGTTAATAGATAAAACGCCTCCTACTGTTAGTAAACAGCCATAAACTTCAGTGTCATGGATTCATGGATTGCAACGTGTTTTATGAACTGAGCACATGTTGGTACCGAGAACACTGTGCTGTAATGTACAATATATATGCATTAGCATATACTAATGTAGAATAAACCAGTGTTATTTTACTATCATTGAGACGCTGTCATGTTTTTATTTTGAACTTTTAAATATATATGTTTTCACTTTCATTTTAGTTAAAGTTTTAGTAGTTTCACTGTGTGTTTTTGACATTTGTATTAGTTATTTTGGTAACACTTAAAGCCTTTATGTATAATGTATAATAAAACTAGTTATAGTGCATTAATTATGCCTTGTAATGCACCTTGTAATGCACAGTTAATACATTATAACACTCACCAGTTCATTGTAACACTATGCATTTTAAATTCGGTTATAATTATTTACAACAATATCTAATGTATTACAACACACATTATAAATAATTATAATGCATTATACCCTTTCATTTGTAATGCATTGTACATAAAAGCTAAGTAAAGTGTTACCGTTATTTTTTATGTCTATATAGTGTTTATTAATTTCTATTTCAGTTTAGTTTTAGTTATCACGTTGAACTAAACGAAAATGAGAAATGTTAACAAGCTTTTATAATTTGATCTCAGTTAATGTTTATTTCCTTTCAAGTAACAAAAAGGTGTTTTTATGGTTTTACTTTTAGTTATCTAATAACCCTGGTATATACTGTTTATATTACAGTCTTCATCATTTAAATAGTGAGCCTGGTTTATGGTACTGTGGGGTTTTGTGATTATATGCTATGTTATAAAATATACAATGATTTATTCGTCCTGTAGCTGAATTTACAAGACAGATTTCACATTTCACAGTGTGTTTATGCCTTTGCTGGATATTCACTTGCAATGGAGATCCATAATGTTTATGAGATATCTAATAGCCTATAAAGTCACCCTCTCTCTGCGAAAGACACACACCATTACACCTCAAAAACACCCGTAACTCAACGCATCCATTTACACAGCCGCGAGAATGTCCTTCAGTTGACTTTTCATTCAGGAAGCAAGAGGATGTACTGAACTTCACATAAATATAAACTCAATGTACCAAAATTCAAAGAAATGCATATAACTGCTGTAAATTTAGTATGAAATCAACATTAATTTATATATA
>NW_015506246.1:235737-240394 GCF_001515645.1 Sinocyclocheilus grahami | reverse complement strand
ACCAACCAACCAATCAATCAATCAATCAATCAATCAATCAACCAACCAACCAACCAATCAATCAATCAATCAACCAACCAACCAATCAATCAATCAATCAATCAATCAACCAACCAACCAACCAACCAACCAATTAGATTTGATATTTTACAAACATTTATTTATTTATTTATTCAAAAAGTAATAAAATCTGAATAAATAAAACAAATATTGTCTAAATATGTTTTACAAGAAAGCACTATTTCAGTCTTTATACTGACTGAAATATTTTATAAAATATTTTCATTAAACCCTGAATAATTTGTAAAAAAATTATAATAATAAAAATAAAAATATATATGTATTTATTTTATTTTAGTTGTAAATAAAACAAATATTGCCGGAGTAGGTTTTACAAGGAAGCACTATGTTAGTATTTATACTTCAAAAGTTCTTGTTTAATTGCTGTTTCTTTGTAATAATTTGTGAAATTTACTACCAAAAATTGCTTCAAAGTAAATGCTACACCATTTTTCATCTTAATAATGATTTTGCAGTTTTCAATATGCAATATAAAATAACATACAAACTACTTAGTAAGGATTTCTTTAAAAAAACATTAGAATCTTTTAATGAGTCTTTATTCTTCATTTTGACATTAGGATAGTTTATGTCTTTGTGCCCCGCAAAAATACCAAAAATAATTTCACATTTTAAATGTGTATTTGCATGAATTGCATCTTTGAGTAAATTGTCATTGACCAAAAACAAACACACAACATAATGTAAACTCGTAGTGTAACAAAGGTAAAATAAGTAATTTCTTTTAGATATATCATTTGCTATACATCATATCTCCGTATATTTGTCAAACTACAGTCAGCAGTCATACGAGTTCAGCAGGAGGAACGGAGGACTGATGTGTTTGTGACTTTTACGTCAATGCTGTTGTCGCAGATGTTTAGCAGTGCTGGTTCGCCCGAGGATTTGAACCGTTCTGTAGGACGTGTGCTATTTCGCCAGAGGACGGAGGCAAGGAGGACACGGTGCAAATCAGCAAGGCATAAAGCACACAACAGTTGCAGACGCTCTCACAGATCATAGAACAGATCTGCCTCCGGACGAATTAAAACACTCACCTCAACCGAACTCTCAGACCTCACGGCAAGTAAACACTTAGTTTGATTGGTGATTTTACCTACGTCCAGCCACACTCAGGTGTGCGTTAAAGAAGGTATACAGAGAGAAAATAAGAACACCTACACACCAGAGGAAGCTTTGTGTGAAAACACCCTAGACATCCGCAGTCTATACATGCTATCTTCATATACCCCTCCGTGAGACCTTGTATGTCTACAGTCACACTGAGGAAATGAATGCTATTGTGCAACGTCTCATTCTGGCCTTGCCGATGTGAATGGCCTGGTTATATGAGCGTCTCTTTCTCTTCTTTCTGAAGGCTGGATCAGCCGAAGGCCCCATCTTTCCTCAAGAAGCGAGGAGGAAGAGAGAGATTCATATCAAATTATCATCGCTCAGGAGGTCTTTGTTATTAAATTTCAGAAGTGCTAACTAGCATGGATGCATGCTGTTCTTGGGCAGAGAAAGAAAATGAGTAAAAACGAGCATCTCTTGGTTCTCTTGGCTGCCGGAGCTGGAGCTCAGTATGGACTGGAATTCTAATGCTCGGGTAAAGTTTGCCTCCGGTTCTTCCGGCGTTCAGCTGAGGCGGAAGCGTGTAAGTGGCCATGTTGGACACTGGCTCTTCTCTCCCTGCCAGACATCAAACAAACGCTTTTCTTCTCTTGTCTTTTGACGCTCTCTTTCTTCGCCCATGGCTAGAGGAAGGGTTTCCAGGGATAATGATTGGTGTCTGCTCCAGCAATATTTGGACAAGATATAAAGGGATAGAAAAGGATAGCTAGTGGCCTAAAGAAATGTTAAAGGATTATTTTCAGAAAATGAAGATTCTGGCCTGTTTTTCTCACCCTTGAGTCTTTCGAAACCCGAATAACCTTGTTTCTTCGGTGGAACACAAAAGGAGATGTTTTGTAGAATGTCCAAGCTGCTCTTTGGCATGTTGATGATTTTTGAGGAGCATAACGTAATGCAACTGTCTTGATATGACAGTAAAGAAAGAAGCACCTTTAAAAGTATACAGTTCTTTCTATTAAGCAGACCTGCATTTTTTTTTTATTATTATAATTTCATATAAAAAAAACAAAAACAAATCTTGTTTCTTGCACGTTTTTTTTTTTTGACACTTTAAAGTAAAAAGTCCAGTAAGAGGCATTAAAAGCATGTTTAGTTTAATCCAAAACAGATAAACGTGAATCTGGCTGTTTTATTAGGTAACATTATACATATCACAGCAGTTCGGGAATGAAATCGCGTTTGAAAAATATGCACCACCTACACTAAACCTAACCAATAGTGTTAACACAAGCAAACATGAGATAAAAACACATTTGCTGAAGCAAACATGTAGTTTTTTCTTGCTTCTATAAGTGTTTGAGCTTTTATCGTGACTCGTGCAATGCTGTACCGGGTGCGCTAACGAGCAAGTTTACTACATCAGAAAAGCTGTATATATGGAGCTGGTTATGTGATGCAAATGTCACAATGTATTAGTTTACAATCATGCACTATGGTAGAAGTGTTTTGAGCTCATAATATAGTACTGTGTAAAAATAAGTCTTTTTAAATCGATAATTTGCAACTGTAATCATAACTTGGGTGAAAATAAGTAAAAGTTGCTGGCATTTTACTGCCACTAGGGTTCATTTTGGCTGAAAAGAGAAGTTAATTTTAAGTACAGTTATGTTTTTATATTTTTTTACAATGAGCCAGAGCTGTTTTTATGACAAGTCATTGTTGGTTATCTTTTTTGATGGCTAAATTGAAGTAATATGCTATGGAAATAGTATTAAAAAACACATGAAATCAACATTAAAGTCATATAGACTGTTTTTAATAAGGTTTTATATGTTGTTTTCCACACAGTAGGGAAGCAACATTTTGAACATTGTGCTAAACGTCTTCTTTTTGCATTTCACAGAAGAAAGTCAGTCACTGGGCTTGAAACAGGACTTGAAATTAAGGTAAGTTAATGATGAAAGAATCATTTCGGGTGACCTTTTCTTTTAAGTAGTAGTACTGTAAGTACTTTAAGCAGCTAGATGATGATAATGGAAGATGACAAGTTAACGGAGAAGTGAAATAAATAATCATAACCTGAAAACTAATATTGGTACTGCACTAGCTGCTGAAGTCATGCAGCGGTCAATGGTTTTCTTGAACAACAATGGCATTGTAGCGACTGACAGGCTAACCGCGTTGACTCACCAAATCCACACACAATCATTCTACGACGACTCTAAAAGTGCATTATCTCTACCCACACAATCGCAACAAAACTCCAAACCAACCACCCACATGCTCACCTCGTCTCAAAGACACGCTCCCTCACCTCACACGCCCACACACACACACACACACACACACACACACACACACACACACTTGAGAAAGCAGACAGCGAGCACTTGGAGTAGACATGAACCTCACGTGGTTAAGCTTGTGAAATCCCACGTATTGTGCTTGAGAACAGGCCGGAACCGACTGCACACTGAGAGCCGCTCTGTTATAGACACAGTAGATTCACTGATCGTTCCTCCTCTCGTTGTCTCTAGGGAAACATTTACAATTCTTCCTTCAAGGCAATAGCATCTATTACACTATTTGTGTTTTTATGTATGATCTATAATCAAGAAAATATTTCGTAATTACACTGCACTAGAACATTCCTATTAAGGAACCGATAACATTTTAAAAGCAATTCATTTTAATAGCTATGAGGGTTTGTTATTCTACAGCCACACACTGATTTAGGCAATAAAGCTCAGTGTGAGTGCGTTGAGCACAGTGGGTTCATTTTAGACACTGATAAAATCACAGGAGAAATACACAAAATATTCACGTTAACCACACTAATACACTTAAGGCATGTATTTGTATGCATTTTTTTGTGCAATTTTTATTCACTTATTTTATAGTGCATTTTAGCTGTTCCTTTAATAACTATTAATAATAATTAATAAAGAATCAATAAACATAATGGAACTTATTATTATTTTTTTTGATAAATTACTTTTCAAAATGTATAGGTAGATAAGGAAAACAAACAAAAATAAAAAAGGAAGACAGGGAACAAAAAAACAGGACATTTATTGAGCAGATGCATTAAATTTATCAAATATTATATTACAAAATATTACTTTTTTCATATAAATATGAATGCTATTGCTATATGATAATTATGAGAACAATTATTATATAATAGAGAACCGGTAATAACTGATTGAGCACCAAATCAGCAAATGAGAATGTAGAATTAATGTAGAAACAGCATAAAGATGGTATACTTATAAAAATGGCATAGCCTATTATTAATGAAGTATCGTTGATACCAATACACCTGCTGATTCTCAATTAAAATCTGCTCGCAGTTTAAGCCATGAACAGTATTACAGTGTAATTGAAAGCCATTATTTTAACATTTTATAGACTTTTAATTTAAGTGAACTCAAAACAGTCTTCAATCTTAAACTTATTTAACATGTTGTTAATATATATATATATATATATATATATATATATATATATAGATAGATAGATA
>NW_015506246.1:232920-235564 GCF_001515645.1 Sinocyclocheilus grahami | reverse complement strand
ACAGTCAGACAGAAAGAAAGATAGATAGATAGATAGATAGATAGATAGATAGATAGATAGATAGATAGATAGATAGATTGATAGATAGACAGACAGAGAGAGAGAGATATATAGATAGATAGATAGATAGACAGACAGATAGATAGACAGATAGATAGATAGATAGATAGATAGATAGATAGATAGATAGATAGATAGATAGATAGATAGATAGATAGATAGATAGATAGATAGATAGATAGATAGATAGATAGATAGATAGATAGATATTTCAGACATTTAAAACTACTACTATTGCTTGTATTCATGTTGATACTAAATGCAATATCTGACTGAAGCAGTTAATTTATAAGGACATGTTATTGCTGTAATTTATCCTATTTACAGTGATAAATAACATCACAGTGCACTTGAAAATACTTTTGAACCAACAAACACAATTAGAGCCATTATAAGTATCTGATCGTTTTTCTTCTTGAATTATCTCATGATATTTCCATCATAAGTGGATGAAGTGCATGCTGCGGTGTTATAACATGTACTTCAGACTATCTGACGTGCTAATCATATGGCTCAGAATAGCATGGCAGTAATGATATACTGCACGTGTTAAACGAGTAGCAGCTCACGCAGACTGTGTTCGAGAGACGATAAATCACTCGTCCTACACGAGAGAGGCCACACAACGCCAGGTCAAGGAGAGCGGCTTTCCTCTAACGCTGCCTCTCTTTCACTTTCCCCCTCATTCTGTCATCCAGCACAGCAACAAGCTCATGATACGACCTAAATATATAAAAAACACATTATAATAAACAATAAAGAGTGCATTAGTGCTGCTCACTTTTTAGCATTTATGTTTCCTATAAGAATAAACAGTCTTTGTTAATGAGTTATAAGCCATGATGCAAAACAATCAGCTTCAAGGAGAATCATAACATTACAGAAGCAAAACACTGAATGAAAATCAGGTACAAGACTGTGAGCTTTAATGAGGGAAAGAACTATAAACCCACAAGACACTGTGAATGTCATTACTTTAATTCAAAATAACGGAGGAATCTAAAACTATTCATTTGAAGTTTTGTATATGTAGAAACAACATATTACGAGTTCTTGGCAAAATATGCATATTTTGCTCTCTGCAATTCTCTGATTAGTGGAATTGTCTGTACAGCATCTCAGGGGTAATGCAGTTTTTTCACTATTAAACATTATCATTAAAAATACGCTTAATTAATGCAAACAGATGGGTTCAACAAAAGCATATACAAGCGATTAACAACCTTGGAACTCACAGCACGTCTGTCTTTAAAGGTTAATCAGTTATTGCTAATTTTTTTTTTGAATATTTCCCAATGGAGAATATGAATAGAGTTTTTAATATCCACAAAAAAGGTCGTAGCGCCAAACACTCGTCCAAAAATCCAGTAGGCAAAAAAACATAAGGTGCGTAGATCCAAAAAATACAAAGATGCAAAGATGAAAGAGATCCGCACTCGTTCAAATACAGCTCAAAAGGCTTATTCCATTTATTGCTCAGAGGTCACAAAAAATTGGCAATTTTGCATTTCTTTGCACGTATTTTTGTGACCTCTGAGCAATAAATGGAATAAGCCTTTTGAGCAGTATTTGAATGAGTGCGGATCTCTTTCATCTTTGTATCTTTAGCGTTTTTAATATCAAATAATTATTTGAATAGAGTTTGAATATTTCCCAATGGAGAATATGAATAGAGTTTTTAATATCCACAAAAAAGGTCGTAGCGCCAAACACTCGTCCAAAAATCCAGTAGGCAAAAAACATAAGGTGCGTAGATCCAAAAAATACAAAGATGCAAAGATGAAAGAGATCCGCACTCGTTCAAATACAGCTCAAAAGGCTTATTCCATTTATTGCTCAGAGGTCACAAAAAATTGGCAATTTTGCATTTCTTTGCACGTATTTTTGTGACCTCTGAGCAATAAATGGAATAAGCCTTTTGAGCAGTATTTGAATGAGTGCGGATCTCTTTCATCTTTGTATCTTTAGCGTTTTTAATATCAAATAATTATTTGAATAGAGTTTGAATGAATGAATGAATGAATGAATGCATGCATGCATGCATGAATTAATGAATGAATGCAAGAATGTATGAATGAATGAATGAATGGAGTGAATGCATGAATGAATGAATGAATGAATGAATGAATGCATGCATGCATGAATTAATGAATGAATGCAAGAATGTATGAATGAATGAATGAATGAATGGAGTGAATGCATGAGAATGCATGGATGAATGAATGAATGCATGCATGAATGTATGAATGAATGAATGCATGCATGAATGTATGAATGAATGAATGAATGTATAAATGAATGTATGAATGAATGAATGAATGCATGCATGCATGAATGAATGAATGTATGAATGAATGAATGAATGAATGTATGCATGCATGCATGAATGAATGAATGAATGAGTGAATGCATGAATGAATGAATGAATGCATGCATGCATGAATGAATGAATGAATGAATGAATGCATGAATGAATGCATGCATGAATGAATTAATGTATGAATGAATGAATGAATGCATGCATGCATGCATGCATGCATGCATGAATGCATGAATGAATGAATGAATTAATTAATTAATGAAT
>NW_015506246.1:216536-232304 GCF_001515645.1 Sinocyclocheilus grahami | reverse complement strand
ATGAATGAATGAATGAATGCATGCATGCATGAATGAATGAATGAATGAATGAATGCATGCATGCATGAATTAATGAATGAATGCAAGAATGTATGAATGAATGAATGAATGCATGCATGCATGAATGAATGAATGAATGAATGAATGCATGAATGAATGCATGCATGAATGAATTAATGTATGAATGAATGAATGAATGCATGCATGCATGCATGCATGCATGCATGCATGCATGAATGAATGAATGAATTAATTAATTAATTAATTAATGAATAGCCCCGAGTGCAGTTTCCACGCTGGACTGTTTTAATAGATCCCACCTCTGAGAAGCAGGGACCATATTGCATTTGGTTGAGCAGCAGCAGGGACAGAGATGACTGACCTTGGAGAAACAGGTTGGCTCTGCTGCAGGAGGTTGTCAGCGCTGACACTAAGCACACAGGTAGCATGTTTTGTTGTTGCCCTGTTGTGCGTTATTGTCAGAAACGGACGTCTTGTGAGATCACAGAAGGGCTTTTATCCAGAGAGGCTTTGCCCGGCGTATCAACACTGTATCAAATCCATCCGAGTTCTCAGAAGGATGTAATCCGCCCTTCGCCGTAACGTCTTTAGGAATGCGGTTAAAAAGGACCGGAACTCTGCAAATGCACATTTCATTGCTAGATTAACTTCTGTGATTGTCTGTTCTCAGAAGAATAGTCTCTTCACATTTCCGTCGCATCGTGATGCAGCTCAGTTCACCAGAAATCAAGTGAATGCATCAGTGCCGAAGTGAATAAGCTCCAAGTAGATGGCGGAGCCGTTCCATAGGGATGCTGCCATTACCCAGTTCTGCTGAGAAATCAACCCTTGTCACAGATACATTATTTACATCTCCCGCTCCTTTATTTCTTTCACCAGAGGGACTGCTTTATTTTGTAACACATACATAATAGAGAACCAAATGGCATATTGATATCTCAGCCAGTAGGACGGCTGCTTGAACTACATTATAGCCCACAGGAAAAAAATAAAAAAGACTAAAAACAGACACTATGGGCTTTTGTATTATTCTGCTGAGATCAAATGTTGATGTATTAGATTTACTTCCTGTGATGCTCTTTATTTGTCAAATTTCTATTGCTGTGTTTTTCTGACCTTAATTCTTGTTGCTCCATATTTCTGATCTTATATTGGGCTTCTCCAAAGTTTGTCATTTGTGCCGTTTTTGTTTAATAAATAAATAAATAAATAAGTCATTCATTCATTAGAACATTTATTTAAATTAATTTTTTTTTTTATAATTTTAATAATATATTATTATTATTATTATTATTGATACATTTTATAATAAATGTGTAATAAATGTAGTTATTTATAATAAATACTACTACTACTACTGCTGCTAGTATAATTATTATGTTGTATTTATTTTTTAAATCTATAATTCGATTATTATTGATGTATTTATGATGATTTTATGTATTTAATAATACTACTACTAATAATACACTTATTTATAATGTATTATTATTATTATTATTATTATCATCATCATCATCATCATGAGCATTCATTTAAATTAATACAAATTATAACCACAATTCCTCAAGAGACGCACAGGAGTTCATATTTACATCAAGGTTGCATTGTAGCTAATATTTCACATAATATTTTAAGCACAGTATGTAAGGTTTCACCAATACAAATATTATGCCTGGTATTGATAATTGAGTTATTTTATTGTAATGGCTGACAACCAATACATGGCTAATATTTCTGCTGCGCTGCAACATTTTACCTAAAAACATAAAGAAATAAAACACTAAAATTTTAAATCAATCATTTCAATGAAAATTGATATTAATTTGGAGACTTGCTAAAGATTACATGAGTGTTTTTGTTATTCGTGTTTTTAACGAAATCAAAGGTAACCTAAATGTAAAAAAGTAATAAGTAAATAAGCATGCATAAATACATATCTAATATCAACGTATAACGATAATACAAAACAACATACAGCATCCAACATAACTGATATATCATGCATCCCTAACTCTAAACATAACCTACAACTAGGCTACATGTATTTTGAAAAAATTCTATAAATCATATTCAGCTCACAGAGATCTCTCGTGTCCTGAAGCTCTCTTAGATCGAGTTCTTATTTCACTCAGTGCTTTGTTAGTTTAAACCGATCAGTTCCTGCAGATGTAATTGCCTAAAACTGCTGAATATGCATAACAGAACAGCAATAATGCTCCTATGCTCACTTAACAAGAATCGAAACGGCATGACTTCCTTTACTCCCATGTTACACAGCACCGGTCAATAAGGCAGAGAGTGGAAAAGGCTGCAATAAAAGAGGACGAGAAAGCGAGAGAGCGACGAGCAGCACAGAAATGGAGGTGAGAGATGGGAAAGTGGGCTGGGAGAGAATGGGAGAGCTCAGCCGAGCATCACGCTCGCGATAAGAGCCGCTCTTGTCTTGTCATCGGGTTCACCGCTTCGCTAAGGTATTGTCCTCGGGCTTATTCTCTTCCCGCACAGTCATTATTTAAATTAATCGTCGAGCTTCATTAATCTTAATGACTCCTTTAGGAAGGATCCGTGGAGGGAGCGGCTCACGACAGGATGCTTTGAAATGGATTTTGTGTTGAAATGGAGCGTTTCTGCTTCTGTGCAGCGAGAACTGACCGGTCCGAGATTTCCTCCGGTTTAATGCATGAGGCACGCGCTCGAGCAGAATTCAACTTAATGAAAAGCATCTTAAACGACAGCTGCTGAGCCATTTAATCACTTAACATGCTATTGTTCTATGAGGTTATAATTAAAGTATTTATAGGCACTGCCGTTATTGTGTAATTGTAAGATATGGTACTGTGTCGCAATAACCATTTCATATTTAAAGGCAAAGTGTGTCATTTTTTAGATGGTAAATACTTTACAATCCCAGTATTATTTCATTCATATTTTGCCGTTTTTATTTTCATTTCGGTTAACGTTTTAGTAATTGTGTTGTGTGTTTTTATCATTTGTTTTTGAATGTGTCTATATTATATTTTATTTTAGTTTTAGTTATTATAGTACATCAAGATAAACTAAATGAAAATTAGAAATGCTGCAAATAGCTGGAATGAAATAAAATAAAGTTATTTTAGTACTAAACTGAGAAATGTAAATATATACAGTATAGCATTTTATTTCAAGTAACAAAACTTTTAATTTTAGTAACTATAATAATCCTGCTCAGTGGCACTATGAAACCAGTTCAGATTTCACTCAACCAATGGCACGTGTTAGGGGCGGGGCCATCTGTTTGATCGACCAATGGCAGATGAGGGGAGTGGTCAGGAAACCTGTGTTTACTTTTGCAACTCTGTTCGATGCCTGCACGTCATAAACGACACACTTCACTTTAAATCTAGTCACACTAATGAAAACATTTTACCACATTATCAAGCCTCAAATGTGATCAGCATGATGACATGCATGTAATTGCCATTTATTTTTCATTAAATGCCAAAGAAAGTGGGATGGGATCCTCATAAAGACAACATAGCGGAAAATGAATATGGCAAGAAGTCATGTCATTTCTAGAGTATAATCATGGAAATTGCTTTAAAGTGCCACACAGAAAAAGTCTACAGAAAATGCATGGCCCTGTGTGTGTCTTCCCACTGTTGGCAATAAGCGTGATTCTTCGTTTCAGTCTGTCAGTGACAACTTCACGAGCACCTCGTTTCTACCTCAACTCAATATTTGTCGAATAAAAGTGGAAAACTAGCCTGATTTCCCTTTGCTGAGGAATTATTGGCATTCTTGCTAGCGGTCGATTACTCTCCGTCACTGTGGCCAGTTTATTTTCCCCCCGTCTTGTTGAGTCTGTAAGATCTGTGCAGGCCTTTAATTGAATGTTTGAGATAATACATGAGGAGGATACCATGCAAACACAGCAAGGAAAAGCAGACACTGAGATGCAAGCACTAAACTGCTGGGCTGAAAAAAAAACTAGAAAACAAAGACTAAATAATAATAATGAGGAGAGCATTAAATCAGATGGATGCAAGCAGGTGGGACATCTAATAGAGTTATGTGTGCTGATACGCTTGGCAAAACACCATCAGAGAGACTCTCATCACCATTCCATAGTTTGTTTATGCAGATATCACTGATTCCTACCGTGATGAAAATACATTTTCTCCAAATGATGTGATAAAATATTGGAATGTTCTTATAAACCGTTCTTAAAGGGACAGTTCATCTACAAATTATTATTATTTTTTTCATCATTTACTGTCCCCTTCCCTATACACAAATGCAATATACAGTATGTACGTCATATGACGTTATACATATATGAAACCTATTAGAAATTTGAAAAATTGTATTTATATGTAGCCCATACAAATATGTATGTTTATGTATGTGTAATTTACTGAGCAAAAAGTCAATTTAGAGTGAAAAATTTATTATTTCATAATTTTTTACATAATTTGTTTGCTCTCTCCCTTTTCTGTCTTTTTTTTCACAATTCAATCGTTAAACATTAAAACCTGATTAAAACCTGACTCCACTATTGTAATGCAATATTGTGAATTTTGTTTTATTTATTCATTCAGCTAAAACATTCAAAATAGTTTAGAATCAGTGTTATTTTAGTATCACTGATATACTATTATAGTTTTTCTTGATATTTTGATTGAAACAATTTATGACTAGAATTGCATTTTACGTTTTAGCAATTTTGTTGTTGTTTTTTTTTGTCATTTTTTATTTGTTTAAAAATACAGATTTAAGACGTAACATTTGGATTGTAAGACGTAACATTTGGATTAATTTTAAATGATCATTCATGGATCATAATTATTGCACATATTATTTAGTACCAAATTGCTCCTCAAAATAGCAACTAAATAAAACAATAATTTTAATGATTAAAAGTTACACGTAAGGTGTTTGGTCACATCTGACTGACAAGGAGTATGAGAACATATTAATGCTGTCTCTTTATCGCTCCCCAGAATTAAATGCTATTGTAAAGCATAGCCAGAGTAGTTATCAACGCACATTATGAGTTAATAATTACTAGACCATTTGAATCCTCATGCACTATCTATTATAAATTCACACATTGTACTCAACACCACTAAAACTTTTTCCGATGAAAAGGTCGAGTCTCTAAACGGCCAGTTTTGTTCTCAGTGCTCCTCGGGTAAATTTTTACAAATGGTGTGGCCCTGCCCTCGGATCAATATCTTCAGGGAAGCGACCTCAAAAGCCCTGTCTGGGAACATTCCCTCTAAACCTAATATTATGTAACTGAATCATAGTTGAGTTTTGAGTTTTATGTTTGGCCCGCTGGACTGACTGCAGCAAAACAATAACCAGGTGTTTTCTCTCAGTGAGCCCGGTTGTCCCTCACCACTAAACCAGCCACTCACGGACTCTGCTCCAGCACATTTATTTAATTAATTAATTTATTTATTTGTTTGTTCATTCGTTCGTTCGTTCAGTCAGTCAGTCTTTCGGCGAAAATCGTTTTTGCCTGCTGACTAAAATATTACCATATGTCATCTTTAATAATTTTAATCAATTTACTGAGCAAAAAGTCAATTTAGAGTGAAAAATTTATTATTTCATAATTTTTTACATAATTTTTTTGCTCTCTCCCTTTTCTGTCTTTTTTTTCACAATTCAATCGTTAAACATTAAAACCTGTTTAAAACCTGACTCCACTATTGTAATGCAATATTGTGAATTTTGTTTTATTTATTCATTCAGCTAAAACATTCAAAATAGTTTAGAGTCAGTGTTATTTTAGTATCACTGATATACTATTATAGTTTTTCTTGATATTTTGATTGAAACAATTTATGACTAGAATTGCATTTTACGTTTTAGCAATTTTGTTGTTGTTTTTTTTGTCATTTTTTATTTGTTTAAAAATACAGATTTAAGACGTAACATTTGGATTGTAAGACGTAACATTTGGATTAAAAATAAAAATAAAACAATATAAAGGACACAATGTAAAGAAATTTTAATTACGTTATAAAATAATATTTCTTATTTCTTATCTGTATTCAAAGATTTCAAAAGGGTTGCAGTTACATAACCGGAGGGCAGGCACATGAGGCGAATACTTTTTATTTATTTATTAATTTTTTTATAAATTAGGCATTTTTGTTTAACATTTTAGTTTAAATAATTTTAGTTATTTAGTACTTACATTTAAACAAAATGAAAATAAGACTTTTTTAATATTTTGTTTTATTTTATTTCAGTTAATGTTTAGTTCAAGTAATACAATTTTCTATGGTTTTAGTTTTAGTTCATCTTAAAGGTGGGGTAAGCGATTTTTAAAAAATACTTTAGAAAACTGATTCCGGCTGAATAGCAAAACAAACTTGTAGCCAATCAGCAGTAAGGGGCGTGTCTACTCGTGATGTGGAGGAGAGCGCGTTCAGTGCATGGGACAGACATCAGCCGAGCCAGCGACAGAGAGATAGAGATGGCAGATAAAAAAAACAAAAGAGGAAAACGTCTGCAGAAAAAAAACGAAGGCTTAAAGCAATAAGGCCAGAAGTAGGACCTGTGTAAATATCGGATCAGCTTTCCAGCGCTGGAGAGAACTCAAGGAGCGGAAGGCCTGCGATCGAACGCCGAGCTTGCTTTGCTTCATCTCGATCGGTGAGTAACACCGTGTCTGCACCGCAACAGCTGAAGTCTGTCTAGTACACTGGACGCGACAAAGCGACTGCTGAAAATCATTTGAAATTTGTGTCAATACGTCATGAATAGAACGCAGCAGCAGTTTTCTGTCGGGGATTTGTCGTGCCGCGCCGCATCCAGTGTAGACCATCGATATTTGTAGATATATATATATGGTGTAGACAGCATCACTGATTATAATGAGTTCTATAGTATTTTGTCGCGCCGCACCGCTCACGTCCGGTGTAGACACGGTGTAATATTGGTTTTGCTTTGTTTCACAGAACGAATCGTTGCCAGGGTTGCGTACGTATGTGTGGGGCGGAGCTATCAAAATAGAGGCGAGACCCTTTTGGGGCAGGGGCGTGTTTGTTTTGGTGATTTTAAATGTCAACATTGGCAACCAGAAATCACTTACCCCACCTTTAATAACCATGTTTTGAATCAAACAATCATACTCTTTATACAAACATACATTTGCATATCGTGTGTATTGTGGATAATGTATTGTTAGGGCGAGTTATATTCTTTTTACTTGAAAAACAAAAAAGTTAATCACAAAAAGAAGATTAATAACAATGCAATGATGTCATCATTAAGTGACTTGTTCAGACCTGGCGGGGCGTCCTTTAAAACAGCCAGGACTTTGTGAAACTCAGCGGAAGTCGTACTGCGGCTGATTGCTATTTGATTTGCCACGCAGCTTGATTTGTTTTGTGCCACATCATGCTGCAGAAGTGAGAAGATGCCCCGAGGAGATGCTTTTGAGTGTCGGGATTTCATCCGTTAGAAGCCGAGAGTCGACTGCACTGACAAAGAGATGAGAGTGTTTAAAATGCGGGCTGTGTCTTTGGGAGGTACTAAGAGGAGGAAGAATATTCCAGTGGGGCGAGCGAGGAGTTGTGTGCTCAACCTGTGAAATGAATTATTACCGAGAGCTAATTAAAACTCACGCTGACACGTGCAAAAGTATATATATATATGCATGCACACACAAAGCTCTTTGCCATTACAGGGTTAGGTATGCGCCTCGGAGCCGCCGGGAGACTTTTACACATTAATCTTGCGGTTTAAATTCCTCAAGGTGTCAGAACGTTACACACCACGATGCAGGAGGGAACACAGCAGGACAAATTAATTGAATTCTGGAACTACAATGCAATTTTTTTCCTGATGACCTCTGTGTGTATTAGTCTCATGTTACTGAGCATATTTCTACCGATGGAGTGTGAAATGAATGCAGGCATTGATGTGACTGTCTAGAAATACAAAGGAGTCAGAGATCTGGTTGAATAAAATATGAAAGCGCGTTTGTGCGCGTTTGCTCGAAGATTCGGTAGTTTGAGTTTTATGACCGATGGCAGATCAGTGGAACTGGGAAACCTGTTTGGAAACTACTGATTGTAGTACACACTATGTATACAGTGCACAGTATGCACATTTACTGTATGAATACGTATTTGGATGAACTTCTACATTTGCAAACGTACAATATGCAACAAAGCCCACTATATTTAATACTGTATCCCACAATGCAATCCACACAATTTGACCATCCATTACTACTGTGATTTTTGCATTTGTATTTTAAATACACTACCGGTCAAACGTTTTTGAACAGTAAGATTTTTTATGTTTTTTTTATTTTTTTATAGAAGTATCTTCTGCTCACCAAGCCTGCATTTATTTGATCCAAAGCACAGCAAAAACAGTACAATTTGGAAATATTTTTTATTATTTAAAATAACTTTTCTATTTGAATATATTTTAAAATGTAATTTTTTCCTGTAACCAAAGCAGAATTTTTAGCATCATTACTCCAGTCTTTAGTGTCACATGATCTTCAGAAATCATTCTAATATGCTGATTTGCTGCTCAAAAAAAACTGTATTATGTTGAAAACAGCTGAGTATATTTTTTTCAGGTTTCTTTGATGAACAGCACGTTCAGAAAAACAGCATTTATCTGACATAAAAATCTTTCGTAACATTATAAATGTCTTTATCATCACTTTTGATCAAATTAAAGCAGCCTTGCTTAATAATAATACTATATATATATATATATATATATACTGACTCCAAGATTTTGACTGGTATAATTTTATACCAAATTATACCAGTTTTTTTTCCCTCTCTCTCAGATAAATGATGATCTTTGGATCTTTCTATTCATCAAATAATCCTGAAAAAATTATACTCAACTATTTTAAATATTGATGATAATAATAATAATAATAATAATAATAATAATACTAATAATAATAATAATTATTATTATTATTATTATTATTATTTAAAAAAAACATTAACAATATTACTGTTCAAAAACATTTGACTGGTAGTGTAATTGTCAAAATGTATAATTCCAATAGATACCTAACTGACAAAACAGTAATGCTAAACATTAAACTTTAAATTCACAGTTAAATTAATGTGCAGGACACTTTGCTTAATGATAAAATGCATTTTAGAATACATTTTCTTGCATATTTGTACATATAATGTCCTGGGACAGAAACATGGCCATAGTAAGTATGCAGTATATACTGTGTAGTATTCAGTAAGTAGTATGCTAGTATTCTGAACACGGTCAGTCAATATATTTGCACTTTCCTATAACGACACTATGGAACAGCTATGACACACTTCACCTCTGAAAACAGCAGATGTGCAGGGGACGTCACCGCCATGATACAGATATATGACTTTGTGTGTGTGTGCGTGTGTGTGTGTGTGCGTGTGTGCGTGCGTGCGTGTGCGTGTGTGTGTGTGTGTGTGCGTGCATGCAAGGTGGGTTGGCTTACATAATAATTAACACATATATGTGTCCCGTGGGGATGGTGATGATGAGCTTTTTCCCCAGGCAGGCTGAAAGCAGTGAAGTGTAATGGCACCCCACGACCGCTGTCCCCTACAAAGTGAAGTTCATTAACACAACCCACAAAACCATGTGCTGCTGTTTAGATCATAATTTGCTGTTCATTAGTGCCAGAATGAACCTTCCCATTTTTGAATATATATGCTCAAAATGTGAGGTCGGTAAGACTTCCTACATTTTTCAAAGTCTCGTACCCACTAGGGCTGGGTATATTTGATTAAAAAATACAGTAAATACAGTAATATTGTAAATAATATTACAATTTTAAATGAATGTTTTCTATCTCAATACTGTGATGCGCAGCTGTATTTTCAGCATCATTACTCCAGTCTTCAGTGTCACATGATCTTCAGAAATCATTCTAATATGCTGATTTGCTGCTCCAAAAACAAATTAATAAATAAATCTCATTATTAACAATGTTGAAAACAGTTGTGCTGCTTCTTTTTATTTATTTATGTATTTATTTATTGGAAAACATTTTACTTTTTTATATAATCTGATAATGATATGGGGCATAGTTTGAAACATATTTCCACTTTATGCATGTCGTTTCAATGTCGGCTAGTTAGCTACTATTAGTTTGCAGTGTAGCTCACTATCTAGTTGTTCTAAGCAGTAGCCTGCCTTTCAGCATGACAAACTATGTTTCAAAGCTTCTTCAGTTTCACTCCTGATTCACACACAGAAGCTGCTTCTGCATTCTGCTCATGATCCATATTTCACCCATATTTACGTGATGTTAATAATTATATGAGCCCTTTGTTCCATTCCAAATCTTTCAAAAGCCTTGCGATGTGTATAGAAAACATTTACAGGCTAAGAAGAGGACATTGGGCTTTATGTTAAGAATGGGATAAACTACTTACTGTGCAGTATACATACAGTACTTTATACTGCCTACTAATTCCAAAAAAAAAAAATTATTTTACTACAAAATAATGTAGTAGTTATGGAATAATGGAAAAATTAGGTATTATTTTGTATCGAACATTTAATCATTGGCGTAAGAAATCATGACAATGCATGTGTAGACAAATGTAGGTCAATTTGTGTACTAAGTATTTCAGCAACAGTACTAGTAGTAGGTTATACTTTATTTAAATAATCCACTTTAGACATTCTACTGGCAACTTTGCAACTAACTCTCATTAGAGTATTAGTAGATGGTTATGGTCAGGGTTAGTAGAAATAGTTGGCATGCATTTGCAAAGTTACTTACAGTCAGTACTGGGAAGACTACTTACTAATTGTAGCCCGTTACTGATTACAGATTACATGACTGAAATTGTAGTTATTAACATAATCTGCATTACACATATTTGTTAATGCAGTCTGACTACTATCTGATTACTTTTAGATTACTTTTGACCTAATTTGTTTATCATATACGTAGACTTGAATGGGATTTTTATGTACCAGAAAAAAAAAAAAAACATTCTTTGTTATCAATATCATGAAATGCATTAAACATTGCATTACCGCAGGGTTTCATGAACTGTAGGGTGTTGATTAAAAGCTAATAATTAATGAGATCATAAAAAAATTTCTAATTGAAATTTAAATGTCAATCATCAGAGACCTGTGAACAAGCAAACATTAATAAACATGAAAACATGACATTGCGTGGCCAAAGTCTTCCAGATTTTAAATATTTTTTATCCAGACTTTCAATATTAATACTTTATGAAGATCACCGGATATGATGAAGACGTAGTATTTTGCAGCTATGCATCAGCAGAGTTTAGTTTAGTTGCCTAATTATCAGTCTTACATATATAAGTGGTAGGTTTATTAAAAATTGAAAATAAACAAATGAATATTGCGTACCATTGCGTGAATATGTAATCATGTAATCCATAAAAAAGCAACTGTAATCTGATTAAGACCATTTTAAAATGTGATATAATCCAATTACAACTACTTACTATTTCAAATGCGATTACCTAATCCAGATTACATTTAATCAGTTACTCTCCAGCAAAACTAGCAGATGTTAAGCCGACAGTCTACTAATACTCTAATGACTGCAAGCTGACATGCAGTTGCAGTTGTTTATAGTTAGTAGAACATCTATTGTTGACTATGAAAATAAAGTGGTACCTAGCAGTATGGTAGTACGTTAGAGTGTGTTTGTGTAGAGAGATTGCACAAAGGCTTGCTCAGAGGGGTTTTCTTAAACACAGACGACGCCTTTCCCCCTAACACATCAATTCTGTTAAAGCAGAATGAATATATCCACCCGCCAGCGAGAGGCGGCGTGTGAGAATGTGTGCCCTTCTGTTTATCATTTCCTTTCGGACCAGCCAAATTGCAGGAGTGATTTCCATGCCACGATTCATCTCCCCTCACCCTTCTGCTCACCGCTCTCAGAGCCCGACTCTGTTCTCCTCCTCGCTCTTTCATCTGCGTCTGATGGCTCTGAGAGAAATCTGCAGTGCCACTTCCCGCTGGATGTAGAGATGAAAATCACAGTGCTCTATTGGAAATGACAGGCGATTTTCCTAAAATGACGGCCTCATCCGGGTCAGAAACAGCAGCGTGCTGCATTTGCTGTCTGTTTGCCCGTGTATTGATCTTTGTTTCTTGTCGTCTTTGTTCACGAGTGCCCTCGCTGTAGAGATCTGCTGCGATTACCTCCCACGGTATTCTCTACTCCGCCCCGTCTGTATTTCTCCTTCTCGTTTTCTCCCGTTCCCTGCTGGTGAATCTTAATTAGGATCTGACTAGGCCACGGGCCTGTGAGCATCAAAGAGTAGAAATCAATCTGAGATTGAGAGAGATACGCGTGGAGGACTTCTGACTGTCAGGAGCTGCCATCTGCAGACATGCTGAATCATGGTCCCTCTCACTCCGGGAAAGTGTGATTGCTTTCCCCCTCCATCATTCCTTCTCTACACTCCACTTCTTGCTCTGATCTCTCCCTTTGTTCTCAGAACACACCGGTCACTTATCCATTCCCCTCTCTGAGTCTATGTTTTCATGTTTTTGTGCTCGCCATCAGTCATTGCTCCTCTCTGTTCATGTCTTATTTCATAGTTGGTGGTCCCACTATATACGCAACATATCCCACATGCTGTCCTCAGACACAGGGTTCGAGATTTTATTGCTGCCTCTCAATTTCTTTGTCTTTTTCTCTTACTTGCCTTTCCAGTCCCGTCTATTGCTTGTTCTGTACATTTCCTGTCCCTTTCCTTTAATATTGTGTCCAGTTCCTTTTCTGTTATGTTCTTTTATCTTGTCTCCATTCCTGTCCCGTTCATGTTCCTTTCCTTTGTCTTATAAAAAAAAAAAAACATTCTTTGTTATCAATATCATGAAATGCATTAAACATTGCATTACCGCAGGGTTTCATGAACTGTAGGGTGTTGATTAAAAGCTAATAATTAATGAGATCATAAAAAAATGTCTAATTGAAATTTAAATGTCAATCATCAGAGACCTGTGAACAAGCAAACATTAATAAACATGAAAACATGACATTGCGTGGCCAAAGTCTTCCAGATTTGAAATATTTTTTATCCAGACTTTCAATATTAATACTTTATGAAGATCACCGGATATGATGAAGACGTAGTATTTTGCAGCTATGCATCAGCAGAGTTTAGTTTAGTTGCCTAATTATCAGTCTTACATATATAAGTGGTAGGTTTATTAAAAATTGAAAATAAACAAATGAATATTGCGTACCATTGCGTGAATATGTAATCATGTAATCCATAAAAAAGCAACTGTAATCTGATTAAGACCATTTTAAAATGTGATATAATCCAATTACAACTACTTACTATTTCAAATGCGATTACCTAATCCAGATTACATTTAATCAGTTACTCTCCAGCAAAACTAGCAGATGTTAAGCCGACAGTCTACTAATACTCTAATGACTGCAAGCTGACATGCAGTTGCAGTTGTTTATAGTTAGTAGAACATCTATTGTTGACTATGAAAATAAAGTGGTACCTAGCAGTATGGTAGTACGTTAGAGTGTGTTTGTGTAGAGAGATTGCACAAAGGCTTGCTCAGAGGGGTTTTCTTAAACACAGACGACGCCTTTCCCCCTAACACATCAATTCTGTTAAAGCAGAATGAATATATCCACCCGCCAGCGAGAGGCGGCGTGTGAGAATGTGTGCCCTTCTGTTTATCGTTTCCTTTCGGACCAGCCAAATTGCAGGAGTGATTTCCATGCCACGATTCATCTCCCCTCACCCTTCTGCTCACCGCTCTCAGAGCCCGACTCTGTTCTCCTCCTCGCTCTTTCATCTGCGTCTGATGGCTCTGAGAGAAATCTGCAGTGCCACTTCCCGCTGGATGTAGAGATGAAAATCACAGTGCTCTATTGGAAATGACAGGCGATTTTCCTAAAATGACGGCCTCATCCGGGTCAGAAACAGCAGCGTGCTGCATTTGCTGTCTGTTTGCCCGTGTATTGATCTTTGTTTCTTGTCGTCTTTGTTCACGAGTGCCCTCGCTGTAGAGATCTGCTGCGATTACCTCCCACGGTATTCTCTACTCCGCCCCGTCTGTATTTCTCCTTCTCGTTTTCTCCCGTTCCCTGCTGGTGAATCTTAATTAGGATCTGACTAGGCCACGGGCCTGTGAGCATCAAAGAGTAGAAATCAATCTGAGATTGAGAGAGATACGCGTGGAGGACTTCTGACTGTCAGGAGCTGCCATCTGCAGACATGCTGAATCATGGTCCCTCTCACTCCGGGAAAGTGTGATTGCTTTCCCCCTCCGTCATTCCTTCTCTACACTCCACTTCTTGCTCTGATCTCTCCCTTTGTTCTCAGAACACACCGGTCACTTATCCATTCCCCTCTCTGAGTCTATGTTTTCATGTTTTTGTGCTCGTCATCAGTCATTGCTCCTCTCTGTTCATGTCTTATTTCATAGTTGGTGGTCCCACTATATACGCAACATATCCCACATGCTGTCCTCAGACACAGGGTTCGAGATTTTATTGCTGTCTCTCAATTTCTTTGTCTTTTTCTCTTACTTGCCTTTCCAGTCCCGTCTATTGCTTGTTCTGTACATTTCCTGTCCCTTTCCTTTAATATTGTGTCCAGTTCCTTTTCTGTTATGTTCTTTTATCTTGTCTCCATTTCCTGTCCCGTTCATGTTCCTTTCCTTTGTCTTATTCCTGTCCAGTCCCCAGTTCATGTCCCTTTCTTTCTTGTCCTGTCCTGCCCATTTAGTTTCATTTGTCCTGTTCTTGTCCTTTCTTTTCATTTCCTTTTTGTCTTATTCCTGTTCTGTTCAGTTCCCGTCCTGGACATTTCCTTTCATTTGATTTAATTGTCCTGTAATTTTTCCTTTCCTTTCCTTTCCTTTCCTTACCTTTCCTTTCCTCATTTGCTGCTCATTGGTGGTGTTGTTTTTGATGTGCCTGGCGACATGGAAAGACAGCCAGAAGGTATCTCTCTAGCCTGACTGTTCTGGTTAGCAGACATCCGCTCCCTGCCTTAACACCCTCACACATGCGCACACACATGCAAAAATGCATATTTTATCCTAAAACAGTGCAATAAAATAACAGCAGTCAGAAAGACGGGCAGGTCTCCTTACACAACATGCACGCATGCAAGCAAATATAGAAGCAGCTATGCAAATATACTCATTCGCACACGCTCGTATATTTCCCATCCAGAAAGATGAAGTGGGTTAGGTTGTGTTGGCTCTTTGGCACAGCGCAGCGGGAACAGATGGCCAGGACTGGATCACGTCCCGGCTACAGTTCTTCAGGGAGTGGCACGCAGAAGGGCTGGGGATCTTCAGCCATCCGCCAGGCTGAAACCTCCCTCATTTCAGTTTAAGAGCTGACAAATGTCACCCCATCTCTGTCTGCCTCTCTTTTTTTCCTCTTCTCGCTCGCCCACTGTCTCTCTCCCAGAGTGCTGCTTTCCCACCTGCTCTCTACAATTAATCTAATGTCCTCCTAAATCTTAATTTCAAACCCTCTTCCAAGAAGATGGATATGATTTTAACTAATTGATAGATCAAGGTATGCAGAATGTTCGACGGGCCTCTAATCACAGGAGGGAGGGGGCCTTCAGTCCCCTTCCAATGAATTTCCCATTTCATGCTCATTTGCTATGTTAACTATTATTCAACGTGGCGTGATGAATTGTTGCGATTGTTCAATTTAATCCTTGTAAATCATCTTTGAGTAATCAGGTCTGACGTGCTCAT
>NW_015506246.1:214878-216296 GCF_001515645.1 Sinocyclocheilus grahami | reverse complement strand
AATCCTTGTAAATCATCTTTGAGTAATCAGGTCTGACGTGCTCATAATTATATATATATATATATATATATATATATCAAACAATTTTTTTCTATCACATTCAAATGTTGCGTATGCTGTGCATAGAGAATAGTTTGCTAGTTCCAAAAGTGAAATGCACTACATGACCAAGAGTATGTGGGCACCTGTATGTGCTTCTTAAACATTTATAATTTCAAAACCATGGGCCTCAACAGGGATTCAGTCGTGCCTTTCAGCTATAACAGCTTCTGCTCTTCTGGAAAGGATTTCCACGATGATGGAACATTGTTCAAGTTGCGGCAGAGATTTACTCTCATTTAGGCACAATGACTCACAGTCAGCGTTCCAGTTCATCTCAAAGGTGTTCAATGGGCTAAATGGGTAAACCATTTCTTCATGGACTCTGCTTTGTGCACAAGGGACATTATCACACTGAAACAGAGCAGGTTCCACAAAATTATGTTTGCCATTCTACAAAAACATGCAGATTTCATGGCATTATGTTTGATTTTATGCACACTGCTTGTAATGAGTATAGCTGAACTAGCCCAATCTGTTAATTAGAAGGTAATGTTCACATACTCTTGGCACTAAAGTCTAACTTGAAAACCATAAAACCAGTTGATTTTTCATATTACAAATAAACCATTTATAGACATATTTGTGTCTCCACTAATCCTGTCAGCTATCTTGTGTAGGATCTTACCTTAATGAGGGAGATGCCATATTCAATTTAATGCAAATAAAAGTAAGGCTGAGAAGGGTTTATGAATAGTATGTTCATTGGCATTTTGAACAAATCCCAGTGGCTAAATAATTAAATGAAATAACAACAACAATAATAATAATGTAAAAATCAATAGAAATATATATTACATGCTGCTGATTTAAAGCATTGTTTTGGAGTGATTAATGGCAATGTTAAAATTATTTATGCATTTATTTATGTATTTAATGCATTAATTAATTCATTAAATAATTCCGTTGTTAATGCATTTAATGCAGTCGCTGTCAAACATGATGCAGGACGATGACTGACTGCGTGATGAATCCTATGAGAATGTAGCACTTTGCCCATAAAAATTCAAGATATGAGGGCAAAAAAAAAAGTCCCTGAATGGGTTTTTGTCTTATATTTATATCATATGATATAATTGAGCAAATATCACATGAACAATGGTGCTTCCCCCCCTTGAAAATCTGTATGATTGTAAATGTGATATTGATTTTATTCAATAGTTCAATAAACAAGAAGTTAATATTGTGTTACTGACACATTATTGTCAGTAGTGTCTGTTTTTTTCGCTCAGTTTTGACAATGAAATAGCTAGAAACAAAGTCAAAGCAGAACTGTTGTGTGTCTCAGAAAGACACAAAGAGGTGTTTCACTACAGAAT
>NW_015506246.1:213308-214229 GCF_001515645.1 Sinocyclocheilus grahami | reverse complement strand
TCTGGGGCAGTGCTGATGATGTTTACTCCCTTTGAAGCAGACGGCAGAACAAAAGCAAAACACGCAATTGTCACCAGTCTCTTCAAAAAGCCATTTTGAGCATCAATCTTGTTTTCATTTTCTCTTTTTTCAGTCGACACGATCTGTGGTCAATAGAGCCAGTAGCTGTGTCAAACTCTCCGCGTCAGCCGCGGTGTTTGGTTAAAGATAAATTGGCAGGGATGCGCTCGCCCTTGGCAGGTTATACATCACACCGATGCATTTCCTCTTAAAGCTGGATGAACACAGCGGCAGAGAGACAGCTAAATACATCAGTAAATACAGCGGATATAGATGCGCCTTAAAACCTGCATTCACTGTGCAATTAAAGCTGAACTCAAACCGCATTAAGATATCTCTGAAATGTGATGGAGTTGTTTTGTTTTAGCTAATTGAACAAGCAATTTATTTTAGATACAAACAACGACACTAGCGGATTCTTCATGCATCCTGGACCAGAGCAGTTTCAGATTAGTGTTTCATTCACATTGAGCTGGAAATAAAATAAATAAAAAATAAAAAGTGCTTTGTGTGGGGATGGAAGCATCATTTCTAAAAGGAATCCACAAGGGGAGCAAAACAAATCTTACAAAAATGCAGTTTAGGGCTGTCAAAGTTATTATATTCATGACATATGCTTTGATTGATTGATTGATTGATTGATTGATTCACTTTTAATGTTTTTTTTATTATTATTAATACCGATATTTATTAATTACCAATGTTTTTACATCATTCACTATTATTACTATTATTAGTACATTACTATTACAGTATTATTAGTATACTACTTTTTCATTAGCAATAAGCATGACATTAAGATTAAGATTACTTGTGACAGCACTAGTCAAAAGGATACACAGGCACACACACACACACACA
>NW_015506246.1:210251-211258 GCF_001515645.1 Sinocyclocheilus grahami | reverse complement strand
GCACACACACACAGGCACGCACACAAAGAAATAAATACATATTCTATGGATGCATGATTTATAGTTATGTGTTTGAGTAAAATGCCATTTTTTATTAAATTTTTTCCCAGTTTTAAAATAAAATTGGTTTTAATTTAAAGAATGAAATGACAACTGGTCCAAAAAAAAGATGCCATGTTTTCAGACAAGTTTACTCATTTTACTCAAAGCCATACCTAGTAAATCCAGAGAAACTGACATTTTCAAATGGTCTCTATTTTTTTTCCAGAGCTGCATACACATATACTGTATATGTATGAAATGCATACACAGATATACTAAACAATAGAGCTGTCTTGTAAACTTCACAAACAATTACAAAGAAATGGCAAGAAATGTTGAAGTAGATACAACCACCTAGTATTGGGATGCATGTCTTGTACTTTGCTTCAATATAAACCAAACGCTAAAAAAGCTGCCGAGACACAGAAGAGATGAGAGACCATGTGCTCTTATGCCTAGACAAATCCTTCAGCCACTCAATGAATCTGGAGAAACCTCAAAACCTCGAGAACTGAAGTGACGAGGAAACGCAGTTCAACGGTTCAAACCACGCTGTCAACACCTCAACATCATCACCTCCGTTCAGAAATAGCCCACGTCTGCACATAACAAGAATGCGACTGAATGGGAAACTTCTTTTGCAAACACAAGACTGTAAGTGAGAGATAAAGAGGCAGATGAGACACTGACAACAGCCCATTTAGATGAGATTTGATGAAGATCAGACGTTCTCTGTTGCCATACTACAGACCCGAGCATTATTCCATCTGATAAACCCCTTCCAGCTCCTCCAATCCCTCTTTCTCTCTGTATTTTCAGTCACCGTTTCACCACTTGGAAAATGCTGCAACTGCAAAGGATCAATATATTCCTTCATGTCCTTCCTCATGCTACTCTTCCTAAAAAGGTCAGTAATGTATTAAATCTTCACTAGTGAGAACATGATTCTTTATCGGTGTGTTTAG
>NW_015506246.1:207073-209804 GCF_001515645.1 Sinocyclocheilus grahami | reverse complement strand
AAATATAAAATATCTGTAAAATGTAGTGCATTTAATTTCTTGTATAGGCTAAGCAACTTAGAGGAACGTTTCAGAAAATTGCATTAACAAAAAATAAATCATGAGATTAAACGCTACTGACAGACATATTAAATTAATTGCTTTAATGCATCATTCAGAATAATAACAGAGATGATCGAGAGTATATTTGTTTTAATAAACTGATTATATATCAATTCTAAAAAGTCATTAAGGATGAAACAGTTCAACCTAAAGAGTTTTGCATTTGAAAAGACAATGCAAAATATTATTATTGCTGGAATATGTTCTTTGTTTTCAGTTCTGTTGACTGCTGCCAAGCGCTGTGGGTGCAGATTACACGTCTCACAGAGAACATATAATTGACATTGCCTCTTTCTGGTGGCAGCTCTTTAAAATAATTAAGTCATAAAGTGTTGTATTTCCACAGTTGGAGCCAAATGGCCCAAACAGAACTCTTACCAAAATCATTTAATAAACATGTTATTTGCTTCCTTGGCCCATTTGACATGTGGAGCTTTTAGCCTCCAGTTCAATTCTGTTCACGTTTATTTGTATAGTGCTTTTCCCAGTGCAGAATTCTTGCTTTTCACGATTTCATTTCAAAGCAGCTTTAAAGTACAGGCATGTTTCAATGACACAATGTCATTTGGCACTAAAGAACAGGGAATCTCGCATTAAATCATTACATTTCCCTGAATCTTTTTGAGCAGCCACAGGTTGGAGAAAAACCTTGAAAAGAACCTGTCTCTTCTGGGATCCAGCTTTCTCTAGCAACAAAGTAATATCATAATAAAATACAGCTCTAATACAGTTCTGTTAGACAGACACATTATTAAGGCAGTAAATACAGCTGATTGTGATGATTGCAATAGAATGATAATATAATGGAAGGACATTTAGACTACCTATGTTTCCATCCAACGTTGAAAATAAAAAAATTGAATATCATATAAAACATTTGCAAAGTTTCTATCCAATGTGTTCAAGAGAACAACATTTTCACTTCCTGGGAAACTAGTGCAAAATATCAGTAATAAAATGATAAAAAGTTGCTTGTTTTTTCTGCATACATGTTATCTTGTGTTCGAATGCCTGATGTGAGAGGGTTCTGGGAGGTGATTATATTGAATTATTTTGATTACAGACTTTTACTCAGGCATTTCAGAATGACTAAATTGACATTTAAGATGTAACACGATTGGACAGCCAGTTAGTCCAATTATCCAATAACATGATCTTTTGAGGTATTTTGTTGCTCATCCAGGAATTTATAAAGTAAATGGGTTGTCGTACTTTATGCATATGTTTTCTTAAGAATATTAAATGTATTCAACAGTCAATAAATGTACTATTAATAAATAATAATAATAATAATAATAATAATTATATGTTACAAAACATTTCCATTTTGAATAAATGCTGTTTGCTTTTATTTTGAACTTCCTATTCATAAAATAATCCTGCAAAAAAGGAAAAAAAAGGAAAACAACCCTTGTTTTGTTTGTTTGTGCATCCACTTGATAAAATGTTTCAGTCTTAGTTTATGCATGTTTTCTTACAGAATAAATAAATATCCGCCTCAATTGACAAATATGTTTTTGTGCATTTTAAGATTGTATGTATACTTGCCATTTCCATCCAGTGATTTTTTATGCAATCCCCCGAAATTTGCATACAAATATAAAACAAAAATATAGCTATTGTCATTGTGTCTGTCTCTTTGCAATGCAAAATGCATTTTACAAACATTCTTATTAAGATTTTCCCAAATTTAATTTTGACATGTAACAGTATTTGATTTGAGTGGAATCCAAAAAAGGGGGAATCCTTAGACCCAGACGGACCACAATTTTTGCTACTGGGTTACGAATGCCTTTCCACAAAACAGGGTGTGAAAAAGCCACAAAAAAGATTAACATAAGGTCCTCCAAGTCATGGGACCCCAAATTGGAAATCCATGGAAAGAGGCTGTTCAACACAGCTAATGTGGCTAATGTGGCTAATCCTCAAACACTCCGCAGCAGATGAGCTTTGAACCCGCAGCAGGAGAGCGGTTCTCAACACTTAGCAGTAGATGAGTACTCATCCCTCAGTGGGACACCAGAACTAAACCCTCAGCGGCAGATGAATACTCAGGGATCTGCCCTAAATTCAGCCCAGTTGGAGCCTCAGTGTGTCAGGAGTTTGAGTCCAGCTTTAACCATGTCAGAGACGGCGGAGTCATGACCCGCATCCATCCGTTGATGTGGGACGTTATCAGAGCCCCGGCGGAGAGGAAGGAGCCCAGTGGTCCAACTGGGAGGAAGGTGTAGATCACATCTGTGCAGGAAACCAGGGAAGGTGAGAATGAAGATGGTGTCTGGTGTTCTTGCTGTGTTTTGTGAATGGTAGCAGGAGTGAAGGGCTGTTAAGCAGCTAATGAGAACATCGATAGTCACGGGTTAGCTTGTGGCTGCGTGAGTGGTTTGGGGTTTTTGGATGTCCTCAGGCAGAGCGACTGAGGATTATGTATCACAGAACTTGTTTGAGTTTATAGAGAAGAATGGACGGCCAGAAGCTCCTAAACATTTGTTTACATTTTACAGTTTTATGATTGGCACAATTGCTCCTCCCCAGCAGGCACATAATGTCATAAGACGTTGATATTTGGTTAAATTTCGGTTGCGACGTTGGGTGACCAAAATTCAATGTAAATTCAACGTCTAATGTC
>NW_015506246.1:205150-207063 GCF_001515645.1 Sinocyclocheilus grahami | reverse complement strand
AAGATTGAAAAATTATCTCTTCCCATCTCAATAATTTTCCATCAAAATGTCCCTTTAGGGGCTCTGTAATTATCTAGTAGCTAAACATCTAATTATCTCAAATGAAATGAGCCGATAACAGATATGGTACAGATATGGTACAGAAAAAATTATATATAAAAAAAATAATTAAATAAATAAAAGACCAACTTTACCCTAAGCCGAGATAATGAAGTTATGAGATAAAAAAAAAAAAAAAAATCTCAATCTCAATAATTTTCCATCAATATGCCCCTTTAGGGGCTCTGTAATTATCTAGTAGCTAAACATCTAATTATCTCAAATGAAATCAGCCGATAATGGATATGGTACAGATATGGTACAGAAAAAATAATATATAAAAAAAATAATTAAATAAATAAAAGACCAACTTTACCCTAAGCCGAGATAATGAAGTTATGAGATAAAAAATAAATGAATAAAAATAAATAAATAAATAAATAAATAAAAAAATCTCCATCAGGATGAATGATCTAATATCTAAACATCGAATTATCTCAAATTAAAATCAGCCGATAACCGATATGGTACTGATATACGTATCTTTAAAAAAATACAAAATGACCAACTTAAACCCGAGTCAACTTAATGAAGTTATGAGATAAAAATATTCTCACATCAATGCTAATTAACTAACATCTAAACATCTAATTATCTCATATAATATCAGCCGATAACCGATATGCTACCGTAAGATACATGTATCTTTAAAAAAGACAAAATGACCAACTTAAATCTGAGTCAGCATAATGAAGTTATAAGATAAAAATGTTCTCTCCATCAACTCATTATTAAATACTGACCATAAAAAGGTCCATAAAACATGTTATGCTTATTGTACTTTCACAGTTTGTGTTTGACTTCACATATCCAATGACTTTTCAGGGCAGTTGCACTACAAAGGCAAATATGCCTTTTGACCCCATGCCACGCAAGAACGTAGTGTGATTTTTTGAAACAGTTGCAGGACTTCAACGTCCAGAGACTTCTGCTGATCTTCACTGTTAGCTACAAAGGACTACAGAGATTCTGAACATCAGAGCTTTCAGCATAAGAAATATGAGCTGTACGAAGCAGCCGGAGAACCTCAGGCTTTAGGACTGCGGGGCTTTGTGGATGAGAGCATCTGTCTGTACATCCTCTTCCCCGTCCAGGCAGAGGGGATTGTGGGAGAGATTCTCACTAGTTCTCTGCAGTGTTTAAACAGATGGGCCCTCCAGCTCCAAGAGTTACACACTCTCTCTCTCTGTCTAACACAGATACACATGCACACAGCACCTAGCCGTGGCAGGGAGGAGACGAAAGTATGCCCTTAGAAATACATGAGACACGCTGGCAGAAGAGATAAAGAAAGAGCGAGTCGGAGAGGAAGTGGATGGAGAGCAGAGCACTGGATCAGCCCCAGCTGCTTTCTGCATTAAGTTCGGTGTTGTTGGATAATGCAGTTGGGTAAACATGATGTCCCCTGGCTACCCTCACATGCTCTCTGAGAGCCAATAAACTTCAGACACTTCTGAGCTACTACAACACTTAAAACAGAGCATGCATTGTGCCAAACATACTTAACACCTACATGCACATTTCCCCATTGTCTTTTAACCATTTTCTCTGACTCATTGGCAGCTCATTGGATTCATAATAGCTACATGCACACATTTGTGCATCGGGAATAATGTCGCAGAGGGAAAGGAGTGGAATAGCACACAGTCAGTGCTAGTGCTCAGATTAGGAGGAGGATCTGAAACTCTGTCGGCTTGACAGGCTGCATGTAGAATTGCAGCTGTGCGCATTCGGCTCTCACCACACCTGAATGATTACGGCGAGGTTGCTTAAAACACTCACACTTACACTCACACACACACACACACACACAC
>NW_015506246.1:200289-203439 GCF_001515645.1 Sinocyclocheilus grahami | reverse complement strand
ACACACACACACACACACACACACACACACACACACACACACACACACACACTCACACACACAGACAGACAGACAGACAGACAGTTATTTGAAAGGCTGTCTCTTTCTTTGCTCTCCCATCTGACAACACAACCATGGCCAAAAAATAAAACGCATGCAGTTAGAAACTCAGATAAGTGGACTGAGGCTATCAGGGGAAAATAAAAGCTTGAACATTGACAAAAAGACTTCAACAAACGCATAAAATAATTATTATATAACCAGATATATTTAACTTTAAAAAAATAAACCAGTTAGTTTACTGTTGAATAATATTACCTGTAGAATAATATAAACTACTATCGTATATTTGTATTAATATTTTATATTATCTTTCATTTTATTTTGTGTTACATTTTGAGTAACTTCCTTATGTTTTATGTGCACCATTTATGACTCATTTATGTTTTATTTTAGATTTTAGTTTTTTCAGTTTTAGCCTTACATTTCATTTATTCATTCATTCTATTCCAATTAGTATTTTCAGTGTTTTAACTTAAACTACATGAAAATTACAAATGTCAACTAATAGAAATAGTATTTATGTAATCTAATATTTCTATTTTATTTCAGATTCTAAATAAATAAATAAATACAACTGTTAAAATAATAATAACCACACAAACACACACACACACTTTCCCCCACAGTGTTTGACTGTAAGTTCGCATAAGCGATTATCAAGTTTGCTTTTCTGTTATGAAAGCAAAATGTTTGAAAGTGATGTGTAAATGTGGGCAAGTCGAGAGCAAAGCTCTTTTCATTCAGAAAGTGTATTAGGTGAGTAAGCAGGTAAATATGTGTTATGTGTGTCAGACGGTACAGAAACTCAAATCACAATCAAACGAGTGTTTAAAGTGAGCTGTCTGTCATACCGTGCTGTCAGACTGGAGCGCTGAACAGCGAGGAGTCCTCCTACTCAATCCTGTCAATTGTGATTTTTAGGGTTGTTGTCATGGCGAGGCAAGGCCACTCTCGTCACAAGATTCCATGACATCACAGTGTCATCCTGCATCACCGGCCAATCAGAAGCCGGCGAGTGTGAATGCAGGCTGAGGAGGATCCACCAGCAGGACCATCGAGGAGCAGATGGCTGAGGCGTCTGGGAGCTGAGAGCAACCGCTTCTGTTTTTTCCTTTCTCAGTCCATCTCTCTCTCCCGCTCACTCTTTAGTCTTGTCTACTACAGCGTAAGATTCAACTTTTTTTCTAAACATATGGGCATGGTATTCTTATTCAAATGCAATATGTGTAACACACGTTCTTCATTAAGGGGTTGAGCCCCGCCAGCCACACAGACCCTGTGCTTTCTGAGCATGTGATACTACAGATGCAATAGCATTTATAATCTGTAAGACTGAAAATAGACAGTAAAATGACTTCTCTGATGGAGATGAAGGACATTTGTAAACAATGGAGCTGCTGTCCAGGTGGATTTTGAAAGAAACTTCCAAATAAATTGCTCAAAACACATTGCTTTTCTCCATACAATGAAAATGCATTCACTGGCAGTCAAGTTCCATTGTAAACTTGAAATAAATAAATAAATGCCTGCAAACATAACTGATTGATTGATTGATTGAACGACTGAACAAACAAACATCAATTATGGTCACTGGTTATCAAGTTCATCTGTGATTCTGAAATAACTAAATAAATAAATGCAAGCAAGAACACTTCATTGCTTTTCTCCATACAATGAAAATGCATTCACTGGCAGTCAAGTTCCATTGTAAACTTGAAATAAATAAATAAATGCCTGCAAACATAACTGATTGATTGATTGATTGAACGACTGAACAAACATCAATTATGGTCACTGGTTATCAAGTTCATCTGTGATTCTGAAATAACTAAATAAATAAATGCAAGCAAGAACAAAGGAATGAACAAACAAACACAGACATAAACAAATCAAGCCCCTAATTGTACAATATCAAAATTAGATTTTTATGATTTATAATTTTTTATGTAATTTATATATAGTTTTTTTTTTACATACAGTTTGAATACTTTATTCCTAAAATGTACAAGTGATTATACAAGGGAGAGAATAGATGGAGATGAAAATGAAAGAAAAACAAGGGGATGATAATATGAACGGCAGGAAAAAAGTCTGCACTTCTTTTAATAAGCCATCTGTGTTTAAGAACAGCTCAGCGCTTACAGAACCAAACGAACTGAATGATGATTTTGAAAACAAAGCATCAGGATAGAGACAGAGAGAGAGAGAGAGAGAGCAGATAGAGAGAGAGAGAGAGAGAGAGAGAGAGAGAGAGAGAGAGAGAGAAAGAGACTGTCCCGTTTCCTATAGTATGGTATAGTTTGCCTGAGCGTGTGTGTGTGTGAGAGAGAGAGAGAGAGAGAGGGTGAGAGAGAGAGATAATCTGTTAAAATTGTTTTTTATTTGTTGTATTTATTCTGTTTATTGTTCATCCCATTCCTTCTCAGAAGTTTTAGGTGAGTATAAACCGGCCATGTCTATGTGTTTCACAGCGCTTTTCTGATTTTCCATAGAAGCGCCCGGGTCTATTTATCTAAGCGCACCTCGGAATGCAACCGGACACACGGACCCCAGATGGGTAAACCCCCCGGATGTGGGAACGCTCCATAAAATCTTCAAAAACAATACTTGCAGATCATTTATCTCCTGTCATCCTTGGTCACGTACAAAAACAACATATTTCATCCCCCGGAGCTCAATGGTTGACAGCTGAATTTCATGCGCGCCGATTTTCATATATGGAAATTATTATGATGTCAGGGGTCACATATGGATATGATTATGAGGTCAAAAGTTCAAAGTCATTAATCATAATGACGTTTGCTGTCGGCTACTCACTACTACTGCTTGCTGTTCATCAGGACGGTAGGCCTGAACTGTTGCATTTCATGATCGCACGCATTACACAGGACGCGGATGGCTGTTTATTTTCAAATCGGAGATCAATTCTTGCAAATTCGTAGACTTGTATTGAAACGGACACACAGATTTCAACTGTGAACTGATTGCATTTAATTAATGGTTGTTTTTGTTTTTTATTTACTAATGTTGTACTTACAAAGACAGTAAGTTAAATTAGTTTTGTATTTGAAATGTTTTGTTTTTTTT
>NW_015506246.1:178526-182788 GCF_001515645.1 Sinocyclocheilus grahami | reverse complement strand
TATCTATCTATCTATCTATCTATCTATCTATCTATCTATCTATCTATCTATCTATCTATCTATCTATCTATCTATCTATCTATCTATCTATCTATCTATCTATCTATCTATCTATTTATTTATTTATGTTTGTTTGTTTGTTTGTATGGGAAGGACTGCAACTAACACATAAAGAAAAACAAACAAACAAGCTCCTGTTAGTACAATATCAGATTCATATTTTTATTTTGTTATATTGACTAAATAAATCCTCAAACTCTTACTTTAAAGATTTTAATCCCAAAACGTAGAATGTATTAGTATTAGTAGTAGTACTTTACCATTTCTTTATTACTTTCACGTACAATTCCACAACACATGCTTCACATATTAAAAATAGAGTAAAAACCTCACAGTGGATAAAAAAATATTTCAAAGATTTAACTGTTGTTGCAATTCTCTTGATTTTGAATGTTCACTAAACGTGATGCTGTGAACACCAAAAAGTGCTGTGAGACAAACACATAACAGACTACGGCTGCAAAACACACTTTATTGTTATTTATGTTTTGTTTTTATTTTCCTCACTGAAAAAAACCCAAGCGGTCACTGTTGTCAGTGATAAAGCATCCATCATAAACCCAACAATGTGAAATCCCCATTCCTAGCATGCATCATTTTTATTATGCAATATGTAGAGCGGAGGAAAAAACAAAACGAGCGATTTTATGAAGGCATTATGAGACTAGAGAAACTCTGTGAACACGTGCTCGGTTTTTAATCACCAAAGCTATAATTATATCACTCAACGAACCAAACTACAGCCATTAGGTGCAGTCTTCATGGTGCTGCATGCATGAAAAGAATGACTGTGGTCTCTGTCTAGAAGCCCTGAAGACACACAGAGGCTATCTTGCTTTCCCAGACACTAACGGCTGATTCATTGAATTAGCCTTCTTGCTCAGTAACTGAGGCTGCCCTGCCGGCTTGATCCCCAACTTTCCTCGCAACTGCATAAATTAATTTCAAAACAGGGTGAGAGAGAGACCAATAGAGCGGGAGCTGAGGTGGAAGGTCGCAATAAGCCGATGTAAATGGAGTCTGTTGCCAATGGCGGAGGTAAAAGAGAGGATGGAAATGGAGAGATGCTGCTAGAAGAGGCAGAGACGGAAATGCATATGCACGGGCCATCACAATGAGAGCGCGACGGGATTTCATTAGGATCCAATCCGACTGCATTTATCTTTGTTTGTCCAATTCCTAATGACCGCTGCGCCTCGACGGTGCCTGTTCCCATCCTCGCTCTCCTGCACACAGCTGGCACCACTGGACGCCCTGAAGCACCTGCTGCTCATCAATGAGGGAATCCAGCCACAGACAGAGCTGCCAAATGCCATCAGCCCGACTGACCGAAGCGTTAGCATCCTCCTGCCACCATGAGTCTCGTCCAGAACTGCCTCTTACAGCCCAAACACGCATCTCTAATGCAGCTGAACACAGTGTGTAAAAACACAACATAAGACTGATATGGGCCAATTTATATTATAGTCTTTAAAGACTTACTGTGCTGATTACATGTGACAGCTCCAGTATACTCTGGTGTTATAATGTAACAAAATATTTATATTTCTATCTATGCTGTTCTTTTGAACTTTCTACTAATCAAAGAATACTGGAAAATAAAATATATCACAGTTTTCACAAAAAATATGAAGCAGCATAGCTGTTTTCAGCATTGATAATAATCATAAATGTTTCCTGAGCAGCAAATCGGCATATTAGAATGATTTCTGAAGATCATGTGACACTGAAGACTGGCGTAATGATGCTGAAAATACAGCTTTGATCGCAGCAATCAATTTATTTTTATTTTATTATATTCAAATGAAAAACAGTTCTTTTAAATTGCAATTATATTTCACATTTAAAAATTAAATATAAAATATATTAAATTACTAAGTAAGTAAATAAATTAATTAATTAATTAAAATGTAAAAAGGTAAATAATTTATGGATATATGGATATATGATTTTAGGTGTTTATCAATTAGAATACATAGAGAATGTGTCTAAATCACAAACAGAATCTCACATGTTGATCAGAAGAGTCCAGATGTTCTCTAAATGATGGGTTGACATAAAACAAAAACAAATGAGACTTTGAACTGGACATATTCAGCAGAACATCTGCCTGGGCGTTTGCTTACAAAACACACACAAATGTGTCTCCCGGCAAACAGAATGATTTTCCATTGATAAAGAGATGGGGCTTCAGTCATAACCCCATCGTTTTGATTATAAGGCTGTGAAAACATTTATTCCGCATCAGCAAAAACACATTCAATTTTCACTGATTCGCTTTACAAATACTGAAAAAGAGGCTGAACTCTGTGCACCGAACATCTGTTTCTTACTCCGAGCTGATCTGAAGCTCATCTACACAAAAGTCCGGATACATTTACACTTCTCAAGAATCATCTCACTTCCAGGGTTCAGGATCAGTGTCCCTTTGTGAAGGAGGATCTCTAGGGAATCCAAATGCAGACGGCATGGGTTCTCTCGCTGTCACCGTCGAATCGATTCGAGCCACCGCAGACACGCTGGAGAGTCAAAGGGTCGCAGGCTTCCCTGCGGTACGGCCATTTAGCGCTCTTAAAATCCTCCCCTCCCACCAAGACTAAACTCACAAGAACAAGACCAGCGAAATGGCCAACAGAGACCAGACTTGTACAATAATTTCAGACAATAGCTGTGCAGAATACATCTGTGGATGCGTGAGATTCTGGGCTGCACTGCATGAATTTAGTTTTCTAGCTCATTTTTAGCTGTATTGAATCCTTGACTACATGGCCAAAAGTAAGTGGACACCTTCTAATTAACAAGTTTGGCTAACTCGGTTACACTGATTAAAAATGGCTGCTTAGAATCAAACGAACAGCCATGAAACCTCAGCAGACAAAGGATTTTTTGTAGAACTGAGACTGTTTCCAGCATGATAGCGCACCGGTGCACAAAGCGAGGAGCATAAAGAAATGGTTTGTTGAGTCTAGGTTAGAAGAGCTTGACTGGCCTGCATAAAGCCAGACTGAAACCCCACTGAGAAGCTTCACGATGAATCTGAGCGCCGGCTGTGAGTCAGAGCCCAACGCTCAACATCACGCCGACCTCACGGATGCTTTATATCTGAATTGAGAAAATCTCCACAGCCGTGATCTAGTGGAAAGTCTTTCCAGAAGAGTGGAAGCTGTTAAAGCAGATGGTTTTGCATTGAGAAGCTCAACAAGCTCATGTAGGTGTAGTGTTCAGTGTTCAGGTGTCCACGTACACTACTGTGCAAAAGGCTTTGGCCATTAGTATGTTATAGTAATTTATTTTGCTGTAGTGTCAGTAGGAAATATCCGTTTACATTTCCAAACATTCCTTTTGATTCCTTTAAATCCAGAAGAACTGCGGCAATGTCTCCAAGATACATTAAGAAACCTACCTGCAAATTAAACTGATATTTCCTACTGACACACTATTTTTTTTCCACTTTTATTGATGAAAATATTTAATGGCCTTAATCTTTTGCACAGTAGTGCATATTTGGTCATATAGTGTGTATTAAGGGTCAAGTACAGAAGCGCTCCTTCTATCCTTGTACACATTCTAGACAAATTTGCATACTGTTTTCTGCTGCTACTCCTCCTACAACATTTGTCCAATCGTATGCCCTGTCCACACGAACGTGGTTATTTTTAAAACCGCAGATTTTTCTACGCGGTTAGGCCATTTGTCCACACGCAAACGCAGCACCAGGTCACTGAAACCGAACATTTTTGAAAACGCCTGCCAGGGTGCCGATTTTCAGAAACTCTGGTTGCAGTGTTATCGCGTAGACAGCGAAACCGGAGTTTTGGCTTGTGACGTCGGAGCCTGCGCTGTTATCTCCACCTACTGGAAACTTTTTCAGGCTTCTGATTGGCCAACATGGCTTTATGGTTGAGATAATATCGCCACCTGTTGGTTTGGCATGCTCTTGACAGTTTGCGTTTTCATGTGGATGGAGATTTTTTTTAAACGGAAGAAGGAAAAACTCAGTTTATAAAAATACCCATGTACGTGTGGACATGGCCTTAGTGCAGCTAAATACGTGGGAAAAATCACAGCCTTTGTGGTTTGATAATCGGACTAAGAAATGTAAGTATTATTTTGATCAATCAGGTTCAGTCGTCACTAACGCTGCCTACTAGATCATCTTCAGGCCAAACCTCATAAAATTACCTTATTGTTTTTTTTTTTTT
>NW_015506246.1:131119-174133 GCF_001515645.1 Sinocyclocheilus grahami | reverse complement strand
TATCTATCTATCTATCTATCTATCTATCTATCTATCTATCTATCTATCTATCTATCTATCTATCTATCTATCTATCTATCTATCTATCTATCTATCTATCTATCTATCTATCTATTTATTTATTTATGTTTGTTTGTTTGTTTGTATGGGAAGGACTGCAACTAACACATAAAGAAAAACAAACAAACAAGCTCCTGTTAGTACAATATCAGATTCATATTTTTATTTTGTTATATTGACTAAATAAATCCTCAAACTCTTACTTTAAAGATTTTAATCCCAAAACGTAGAATGTATTAGTATTAGTAGTAGTACTTTACCATTTCTTTATTACTTTCACGTACAATTCCACAACACATGCTTCACATATTAAAAATAGAGTAAAAACCTCACAGTGGATAAAAAAATATTTCAAAGATTTAACTGTTGTTGCAATTCTCTTGATTTTGAATGTTCACTAAACGTGATGCTGTGAACACCAAAAAGTGCTGTGAGACAAACACATAACAGACTACGGCTGCAAAACACACTTTATTGTTATTTATGTTTTGTTTTTATTTTCCTCACTGAAAAAAACCCAAGCGGTCACTGTTGTCAGTGATAAAGCATCCATCATAAACCCAACAATGTGAAATCCCCATTCCTAGCATGCATCATTTTTATTATGCAATATGTAGAGCGGAGGAAAAAACAAAACGAGCGATTTTATGAAGGCATTATGAGACTAGAGAAACTCTGTGAACACGTGCTCGGTTTTTAATCACCAAAGCTATAATTATATCACTCAACGAACCAAACTACAGCCATTAGGTGCAGTCTTCATGGTGCTGCATGCATGAAAAGAATGACTGTGGTCTCTGTCTAGAAGCCCTGAAGACACACAGAGGCTATCTTGCTTTCCCAGACACTAACGGCTGATTCATTGAATTAGCCTTCTTGCTCAGTAACTGAGGCTGCCCTGCCGGCTTGATCCCCAACTTTCCTCGCAACTGCATAAATTAATTTCAAAACAGGGTGAGAGAGAGACCAATAGAGCGGGAGCTGAGGTGGAAGGTCGCAATAAGCCGATGTAAATGGAGTCTGTTGCCAATGGCGGAGGTAAAAGAGAGGATGGAAATGGAGAGATGCTGCTAGAAGAGGCAGAGACGGAAATGCATATGCACGGGCCATCACAATGAGAGCACGACGGGATTTCATTAGGATCCAATCCGACTGCATTTATCTTTGTTTGTCCAATTCCTAATGACCGCTGCGCCTCGACGGTGCCTGTTCCCATCCTCGCTCTCCTGCACACAGCTGGCACCACTGGACGCCCTGAAGCACCTGCTGCTCATCAATGAGGGCATCCAGCCACAGACAGAGCTGCCAAATGCCATCAGCCCGACTGACCGAAGCGTTAGCATCCTCCTGCCACCATGAGTCTCGTCCAGAACTGCCTCTTACAGCCCAAACACGCATCTCTAATGCAGCTGAACACAGTGTGTAAAAACACAACATAAGACTGATATGGGCCAATTTATATTATAGTCTTTAAAGACTTACTGTGCTGATTACATGTGACAGCTCCAGTATACTCTGGTGTTATAATGTAACAAAATATTTATATTTCTATCTATGCTGTTCTTTTGAACTTTCTACTAATCAAAGAATACTGGAAAATAAAATATATCACAGTTTTCACAAAAAATATGAAGCAGCATAGCTGTTTTCAGCATTGATAATAATCATAAATGTTTCCTGAGCAGCAAATCGGCATATTAGAATGATTTCTGAAGATCATGTGACACTGAAGACTGGCGTAATGATGCTGAAAATACAGCTTTGATCGCAGCAATCAATTTATTTTTATTTTATTATATTCAAATGAAAAACAGTTCTTTTAAATTGCAATTATATTTCACATTTAAAAATTAAATATAAAATATATTAAATTACTAAGTAAGTAAATAAATTAATTAATTAATTAAAATGTAAAAAGGTAAATAATTTATGGATATATGGATATATGATTTTAGGTGTTTATCAATTAGAATACATAGAGAATGTGTCTAAATCACAAACAGAATCTCACATGTTGATCAGAAGAGTCCAGATGTTCTCTAAATGATGGGTTGACATAAAACAAAAACAAATGAGACTTTGAACTGGACATATTCAGCAGAACATCTGCCTGGGCGTTTGCTTACAAAACACACACAAATGTGTCTCCCGGCAAACAGAATGATTTTCCATTGATAAAGAGATGGGGCTTCAGTCATAACCCCATCGTTTTGATTATAAGGCTGTGAAAACATTTATTCCGCATCAGCAAAAACACATTCAATTTTCACTGATTCGCTTTACAAATACTGAAAAAGAGGCTGAACTCTGTGCACCGAACATCTGTTTCTTACTCCGAGCTGATCTGAAGCTCATCTACACAAAAGTCCGGATACATTTACACTTCTCAAGAATCATCTCACTTCCAGGGTTCAGGATCAGTGTCCCTTTGTGAAGGAGGATCTCTAGGGAATCCAAATGCAGACGGCATGGGTTCTCTCGCTGTCACCGTCGAATCGATTCGAGCCACCGCAGACACGCTGGAGAGTCAAAGGGTCGCAGGCTTCCCTGCGGTACGGCCATTTAGCGCTCTTAAAATCCTCCCCTCCCACCAAGACTAAACTCACAAGAACAAGACCAGCGAAATGGCCAACAGAGACCAGACTTGTACAATAATTTCAGACAATAGCTGTGCAGAATACATCTGTGGATGCGTGAGATTCTGGGCTGCACTGCATGAATTTAGTTTTCTAGCTCATTTTTAGCTGTATTGAATCCTTGACTACATGGCCAAAAGTAAGTGGACACCTTCTAATTAACAAGTTTGGCTAACTCGGTTACACTGATTAAAAATGGCTGCTTAGAATCAAACGAACAGCCATGAAACCTCAGCAGACAAAGGATTTTTTGTAGAACTGAGACTGTTTCCAGCATGATAGCGCACCGGTGCACAAAGCGAGGAGCATAAAGAAATGGTTTGTTGAGTCTAGGTTAGAAGAGCTTGACTGGCCTGCATAAAGCCAGACTGAAACCCCACTGAGAAGCTTCACGATGAATCTGAGCGCCGGCTGTGAGTCAGAGCCCAACGCTCAACATCACGCCGACCTCACGGATGCTTTATATCTGAATTGAGAAAATCTCCACAGCCGTGATCTAGTGGAAAGTCTTTCCAGAAGAGTGGAAGCTGTTAAAGCAGATGGTTTTGCATTGAGAAGCTCAACAAGCTCATGTAGGTGTAGTGTTCAGTGTTCAGGTGTCCACGTACACTACTGTGCAAAAGGCTTTGGCCATTAGTATGTTATAGTAATTTATTTTGCTGTAGTGAAATATCCGAATATCCGTTTACATTTCCAAACATTCCTTTTGATTCCTTTAAATCCAGAAGAACTGCGGCAATGTCTCCTTAAGAAACCAAGAAACCTACCTGCAAATTAAACTGATATTTCCTACTGACACACTATTTTTTTTCCACTTTTATTGATGAAAATATTTAATGGCCTTAATCTTTTGCACAGTAGTGCATATTTGGTCATATAGTGTGTATTAAGGGTCAAGTACAGAAGCGCTCCTTCTATCCTTGTACACATTCTAGACAAATTTGCATACTGTTTTCTGCTGCTACTCCTCCTACAACATTTGTCCAATCGTATGCCCTGTCCACACGAACGTGGTTATTTTTAAAACCGCAGATTTTTCTACGCGGTTAGGCCATTTGTCCACACGCAAACGCAGCACCAGGTCACTGAAACCGAACATTTTTGAAAACGCCTGCCAGGGTGCCGATTTTCAGAAACTCTGGTTGCAGTGTTATCGCGTAGACAGCGAAACCGGAGTTTTGGCTTGTGACGTCGGAGCCTGCGCTGTTATCTCCACCTACTGGAAACTTTTTCAGGCTTCTGATTGGCCAACATGGCTTTATGGTTGAGATAATATCGCCACCTGTTGGTTTGGCATGCTCTTGACAGTTTGCGTTTTCATGTGGATGGAGATTTTTTTTAAACGGAAGAAGGAAAAACTCAGTTTATAAAAATACCCATGTACGTGTGGACATGGCCTTAGTGCAGCTAAATACGTGGGAAAAATCACAGCCTTTGTGGTTTGATAATCGGACTAAGAAATGTAAGTATTATTTTGATCAATCAGGTTCAGTCGTCACTAACGCTGCCTACTAGATCATCTTCAGGCCAAACCTCATAAAATTACCTTATTGTTTTTTTTTTTTTAAGAACAAAGTTCCTGAGTTCCAAAGATGCCAATCATGGTGTCAGTTACTATCTTGCAACATCATCTGTGCATATTAACACAAATCTTTGCCAAAATGTCCTGATTGCCCCATGAATGATGCCAAATGCTATAAAGATATAAATACTGGTAAATCTACTTATATTCCTTGAACAAATTTATACTATGTAACCAAAGGGAGTCGTATGACGAGTCAAATCTGCTCCAACGTACAATTGGTGTGTGCCATTGGGGCTTGGCTGCATAATTGCTGCCTGCAGCTAAATTTGCCATTGCTTTCCCTCACGGGTAAAGTGCAAACATCGAGAGGCCTGTCTAGTTTCAGATCTGTAAATAAGACTGAATGTCAGTGTGGCATCACCACAGGACTTCACTGACCTTCTGAGAGGCTGAGCCAGCATTCTCAAGTCCTTCAGCCTGTCCATTTTCTCCTCTCTTCAGGGTGTGACGACTCCACGCTACTGAGCCAGATACAGGAGCTCCACGGCAGTCATTGAGTCATTGGCTACGATACACCAATCTGTCTGTGGGAAAAAGAGAGGGAGTGAGAACCAATATAGATGAAGACAAAATGACTGTCAAAGCAGTTGAGCAGTGTATCGCGTTCTCTTATATTTACACAGCTAAAAGTAATTGATTATATTCAAGACAAAAACACTGACTGAGCGCACAGACGCTCTGTCTTATTGCTGAGTGGAGCCCAGTGTTGAGAAATGGTGATTGTTCTTCATTCATCAGCTCTCGAGAGTTGAAGAGACAAAAGTGTGAGATAAATGACAGGCTTTCTTCGGCTTTAGAATCAAAGTGGTCCTGAATTACAGAGTGGTAATTTTTATGTTGGCCGCTGTATGTTCTAGCTGTGTAATTGGCATACGTTGGTGCTAATGGTGAAGTTACCATGTTCAGGAGAGACTAAATTACCATTCATTATGATGAAACGACACAAACAGAGAGTGAAGCTCCACGGTTTTCTACAATAAATAGATATGTACTAGGTGAACTGGTAAAAATGAGTGTAATTACAAAAGAATGTTTGAAATACATAAAACGTTAAAAGCTAAAGCTGCATGATCGTGACAGAAATCGTAATTGTCAATTAATCCTCTTGATACTGTAATCACTCTTACATTCACATGACAGAATTTGCATATAAATTAGGGCTGCAAATGTAACATGTTAATTTAGTGTTATTAATTATGTATTAAAAATAAAACATTCCAGAATTAATGTCATTAATGAAGGCCCCTCTCTGAAATGCAAAGACATTCATCTGCAGATTTTATTTATTCATTAATTCATTGCTTTGAAACAATTTAATACTTTTATTCAGAAAGGACGCATTAAATTGACAATAAACATTTAGAATGTTATAAAAGAAATGATTTCTGAAGTATCACGTGCCACTGCAGACTGGTATAATGATGCTGAAAATTCAGCTTTGCATCACAAAGAATAAATTACATTTTTAAATATATTCAAATAGAAAATAGCTATTTTAATTTGTAATAACATTTCACAGCCACCAAATCTACCTGCTGCAGGTCAGTGATGGGCATAATTTCAATCACACAGAATATAACACTGTGTTTGCATTGCCTATTTAATGATTCTGCCTCAATAATGCAGACTAATGTCCTTGAATAGTCTTTAATTGTGGGGGGTTCAGCCACAAATATTGACATATGCGATTTTTTGTAATTAATTTGATTAATCAATCGCCATATCGTTTAATTAATCCGATTACCATTTTTTATCGTTTGATAGCTCTAATTAAACAAAAGTATGTCAAGACAGCGTTTAAACAGTACCTTCACATTGGCCCTCTGAGCAGCATAAAAACACATTCCCAATTATGCCCAGAAAGTGAGCAACGTGACAATACTAGCGCACTCCCAGCCATTAAAATCACTGAAGCTGTCACTGTAAGTTTACACAGTTTGAGCCCTGCAGTTCAGCGTGAGTTCACCGAGTCCTGGACTCGCAAATGCACCCCTTAAAATCAACATAGCTGTCTCTACTGCAGATAAATATCTAATTTACACTTCGCTATATTGGCTGTTACACCGATTGCACTGCAAGCGAGCGCCACGACACGTAACAAATCCAAAAGAATTCCAAATTACCAACAGTTCATTTAGCTTTGGTTCTTCACGTGCCATCGCAGACCGAAATGAAATATGAAACACAGATCAGATTGTTTATAACTCGCTAAGGACCAGCTGTTATTATTCATGGTAAATATAGACGTTTTAAATGCCTCCGATTGGCCATTACATGCATGTGCATGACTGACGTGGCTTTGATTGGTTACAAAGCTCAACATCATCAAAATTACACAACCTTTCTGCAAAACTCCCAAAACTATATATATACAACTGACTGCAGTTTCCAGTTCAGTCTAAATGAACACTTTTTCACACAAACTATGATTACAGGGCAGATAATTAGTTATTAAAGGGTTATTTTTGTCTGGTTCCTTGCACAATACTAAGTTATGAGCTCGAAACACTTTTTAACATAGTGCACAATTTGTAAAGTAATACATTTTGATGTTTGCATCACATAACCAGCTCCATATGTACGGCTTTTCTAGCATAGTAAACTTGCTTGTTAGCACACCTGGTACAGCATTACTCTTGCATTGCGAAGTGAGTCCTGTGAAACACGAGTCATGATAAAAGAGTTTAAAGACTTGTATAAGCAAAATAAAATGGCATGGCTGCTTCAGCAAATGTGTTTTTATCTCATGTTTGCTTTTGTTAACCCCATCAGTTAGGTTTAGTATAGATGCTACATTATTTTCAAACATGATAAACCTTTTAGCGACATTCACCATTTAATTTCCAATCTGCCTCAAAACATACAACAATCAACGTAATAAAACATTGCCAAAGTCACATTCATCTGTTAATAAGCATTACAATTTTTGCAACCATGATTACCTATTCATGAATAAAAATTAGCTTGATTTTAGTGCTTTTTCACTTTGATAGTGTCAGTAAACATGCAAGAAACATAATCATATTATTTTGCAGAAATGCTGCCACAGGCTCTAATGAGTCTGGTTTAAAAAAATACATAAAAACGTAGAATCACTTTTCATGAATAGGTATCATGGTTGCAAAAATTGTAATGCTTATTTGATTATTGTGCAGTCCTATCTGAAATCTTACACTGCATTGCATCAAATTAGAAACAAATATATTTTCCGAGGTATTTATGTTGCTGCAAATTTAAGGGTTAAAATGTTCTGTGCTCTACGCAACCAAATCAACGTGCATAACGACTTCTACAATAAATACAGTTATAACACAGATAAGAACAACCGTTAGTCTTCACGCATTAGTAAAAAAGCAATTCAAAGATAGTAAGGTACAGTCTGTCCAAAGGCAGAGCAAACGTTTAGATGTTACATCAGAGAAATATGTGATAGGCAGTGAAGGAAAATGTTGTGCATTTGAATATTCCCTACTGAGGTGTTATTATTCTTTTTTTCCCAAGGAAATATGCTTTCATTAAAGCCAATGGGAAATGTTGGGTCACATTGGCAAATATGCACTGCTTGACTGCAATTGTGTAAGCCTTGAAATTCAAAAGCTGAAGCAAAATCCCCTTTGAGCACCTCAGGGATTGGAGCTGCGGAGACGAGAAACCTTCAGAAATCACTTCATTTGCCATATCTATCAGCATTTGACTTCCTGACCTTTGAATAAAAATGCAGAAAAGCTCTCTTGTAGGCTTATATTCAATTGTCTAATGTGTACAGAGTTATTTAAAGTATCATAAAAGTATGGCATAAAAGTAATGACCAGAACATGCCATTTTTCAAGGACACACTACAAGCTTAGACTGTTATACTGAGTTAATTAAACAAGATACTGTTCAAAAGTGAGTATTTAAAACAAAAGTAAAACACGAAGTGGTTCGGGTATACGACTAGTTGCTTTTCTAGTCATTTCAACAAATAATCTTTTTCTTATTTCCTTCAAACATCCCTGGTTTTCTTTCCCATCATTACATCTGCAGATTGCAAATGAGTCACATCTAAGAAAATGCCAAACTTTCATCAGACGCAGCTACTGAGCTGAGAAGTGACACCGCTCCGCAATACGTCCACATACACACTAGCATATGCGCGCACATACACACTTGTCCACGACATTGCTTAACTTCTCAGGCATGACATCAAGGAATCGCTTCGTGTAAAATCTTTCCATTCCGATAAAAGCGAAACGCTCGTCCAAATAAGTCCAATCTGGTAACCTGAGCGAAGGAAGGCGAGTTTACGCGAGGCGCGATCGGCATCAGTGCACTCCTCCGTGCCAAACAGGCCTGCTGTCGACACTTTTACAACAAGCATGCGTCAGATCTCCATGTTGTTAGCGATCTAACTTCTCAAGCATTCCCCTGTGGTTTATATAACATAATACACAAGGACAGGATATTTACATTTCTTTATGACAGTGCTTTTACCTATGATGGAATGCTGATGCAGGTACATATCTATAAAGAGTGAATGTCCACAAAGAGCATCTGAGGCAAGAGGTTTTATTTTTACATTTACATTTAATCATTTAGCAGACGCTTTTATCCACAGTGAAGCAATCAGACAAACGAGAGAGCAACAGTATACAAGTGCTGTGACAAGTCTCAGTTAGTCTAGCACAGTACACATAACTAGTTTTTTTAATAGAATAGAATAGAATAGGTAAGTGCTAGTATTAGTTCGTCAGGTGCTGGCGAAAAAGATGTGTCTTTAGACGTTTTTTTGAAATGGCCAAAGACTCAGCTTAAAATTACTATCACAGAGATCAAAAATGCCTGCCACATTGGAGATACTGCAAAAACGTCTACTGTAAAATGAAACTAAATTCATTACGGCTGTCATGATTAAAGTTAAGTGTGAAAATGAAGGTCATACAGTGCCGTTGTGTTACAGGCGTCCCGAGTTCGAATTCTGGTTTGAGGACCTTTCCTGATCCCACCCCCTTTCTCTCTCCCACTTTGCTTCCTGCCAACTCTAAACTGTCCTTTCATCATACTCAAAAAAAGTGACCCCAAAAAAGTGAAAAGACATACAAAGTGTAGATTGCGTTGAGCATTATAACCAATCACACACATTTCTGTTGAGCTTATGAATGCAATGGCCAATCAGAGGCGTTTAGTTTAGTCACTGCTGAAAACCGAGTCTGTTTCAAAGCTCGCGTTTACAGCTTAAAATGATGAATTCTGCACTCTTACAAAATGTCTCATTATAAACAATAAAATACAGATACAATGTAATTAAGAGACGCATTTAGCAGTGTAGACAGCTTCAGTGATTATAACCAGAGTTTGATGGTCATGAACCACTACAGTGACAGGGAATGTTTTTTACTCACTTTCTGTATATAATGTATTCACCATGGGTATATACTTTATAACTATTTATATACTCCATGCAGGCAATTTACTATGTAAATGTATTTGTAAATAAACATAAATGCCATGTCAGAGCCTCTGTTCCACCTTTGCAGTGTAATAATGGCTTTCGTAGAAGTTGATACAATTTAATTGGCAACAGTCTATAGTATTCTGACTGTTTGAAGAAACTGATTACATTTAAGTATTTGGCATAAAATACAACAGTTAGTAAAGTAATTAGATAATAAGGTAATTACAATAATTGCTAGGGATGCTCCGATACCAGTTTTTCCAGTACTCATCTCAATTATCACCAGTAAAGTATGGAGTGCCACAAGGATCTGTCCTAGGTCCTCTGCTATTTTCAATATACATGTTGCCCCTTGGTAATATTATTAGAAAATACGGGATTAGTTTCCACTGTTATGCTGATGATATTCAACTATATATCTCAACAAGACCAGATTAAACTTCTAAAGTATCTAAGCTAACAGAGTGTGTTAAAAATGTAAAAGATTGGATGACCAAAAATGTTATCCTAATAAATTCGGATAAGACAGAAATATCACTTATTGGACCGAAAAACAATCAATTTGCAACAAGACGGATGTAGTGTTACTTCCTCTACAGTCAAAAATCTGGGTGTTATATTAGATAGCAACTTGTCTTTTGAAAATCATATTTCCCATGTTACAAAAACGGCATTCTTCCATCTTAGAAACATTGCCAAGTTACGAAACATGATACCTGTTTCTGATGCAGAAAAGCTAGTTCATGCATTCATGACCTCTAGACTGGATTATTGTAACGCACTGCTAGCTAGTTGTCCTAGAGTCCTTACCAGGTCAAGAAAATATGATCATATTACCCCAATTTTACAGTCTCTGCACTGGCTACCTGTTAAGTTCTGTATCAGTTACAAAATATTATTACTTGCCTATAAGGCTCCTGTGTACCTAACTAGTCTTCTACCACGCTACAATCCATCACGCTCCCTAAGGTCGCAAAACTCTGGACTTTTGGTAGTACCTAGGATAGCAAAGTCCACTAAAGGAGGTAAAGCTTTTTCACATTTGGCTCCCAAACCGTATCGGTATCGGCGCATCCCTAATAATTGCCATAACGAAGGCAATAAATGCCACTGGAAAACAATTCCAGAGGTCACATATTGTCCTTTAATAGAAAAGTTTATTTATACCCTGTTTGGAGTCATCTTTATGTAACCTTTTAGCGGCCAGACCACAACATGTACATTACTCATTTGCAAAATTACCACATGGACTTCCATAAACAGAGTTGGCAGAAAGAATCTAAAAAGAAAAGAATCATCTCAAAAATGTTGTTAGCTGGTATCAAACAACAGCGTTTCACTGTGTGTTTGCTGGGATTATGATTTTAAGAAGCAATATTTAAGTTAAAATAAAGAATGTGATAGATCTGAAAAAAAAAATGTTTGTTTGAGACATAATAGCGAGTAAAATCAGTTGAATAATCAGTATTTTGGACATAAATTCAGGTCACAAAGACTACAAACATTTGCCCTATATAATACCATTCAAAAGTAATTCAGTATTTTAATCAGTACTGATAAAGATCAGTATTTAGTTTTTTAATGCTTTTATTTAGGACACTTTAAAATGATCAAAAGTGACAGTAAAGACATTTACAATGTTACAAAATATGTATATTTCAAGTAAATGCTGTTCTTTTGAACTTTCTATTTATCAAAGTAAAATATATATTTACTATACAATACATTTTTATCAAGAAGAATAAAACGTATTGCTGTTTCCACAAAAATATGTAGCAACACAATTATTTTTAAGAGTCATAATAATCAGAAATGTTTCTTAAGAAGCTAATCAGCTTATAATCAGAACGATTTCTGAAGATCATGTTTCCACTGGAGACTGGAGTAATGATGATGAAAATTCAGTTTTGATCACAGAAATTAATTACATTTGAACATATATTCACATAGAAAACTGTTATTTTAAATGTTAATAATATTTTACAATATTGCTGTTTTTATTGTATTTTTGATCAAATAAATGAAGCCTTGGTCAGAAGAAGAGTCTTTCAAAAACATATAAAATAGTGTTACTACCATGTTATCCAACCGTTCATGAAGACTAACACACAAAGGTGTATTATTGCAGTATAATATATTATATATAAACCTGGTTCTTGTGATTAGACTGTATGCCGAGAGTCAGGAATCTGACTATACACTATTCTCAGTGGTCCAGTTCATACGATGCCATCTGAATCCTCTGGACGTTCATCTGCAGCTAATGAGGTTATTATCATAATGGACATGTAAATGTGCTGGAAAGACCCCTTATCTGTGATGTCAGCCATTTTCCCCTGCTTTTCTATCACTTGTAAGGGCAAATCCTCAACGAACTGAACGTTGGATTGGAATAACAACAGTACTCGCTTTGGCTGTGATACGGTTCACATGCAAATAAGGCCAGAGTCGGGCAGCGGGTCGCAGGCTTTGTGACCTGAGACACTGAAGCAGCAGCAACCCCTGAGAGAGACAAATGAAGCGAGAGGGGGAGGAGGAGAGAGCGATAGATGAGGGAAAGAAATCTGAGAGTGAAGGACATCGAGAGCAACTGCTGTTTCAAACTATAACAGTTTCAAAAGTACAAGTTATTTGAAAGTTGCTTCCCCAATATTTCATCTGACCACAATCACAAACTCACATGACCGTGGGCAAAGCCCTGATTAAATCACAGCGCATTATAATAAACATGCAAACACTCCAAACCTTTTTATACAACAACCTCCCCTCAGAGATCACTCTTGTAATGAGTAATTAAGTCAACAAACTCAAGGAGAGCTCCATAACAAACTCACTGATTTGCTCTTTATCAGAGCTCTTTGGAAATAAAATGGCACTCTAGATTAGCGGCTCTCAACTGGTGCAACTCAAAAATGACAGGACAGGAGGGAGAAAACAATACTAATACAAATATCAAAATGCAATTAACCAAATGATCACGTATTTAGGATAGTAAAATATATAAGCTTATAAAATAGAGTAGTACTCCATACTTTCAATATCTTGTTTTGAAGGGACAGTACACCAAAAATCTTAATTTGGTCATTACTTACTATGTCAACCTGTGTGAATTTCTTACCTCTGTGGCACATAGAAAATATTTGGAGAACTTAGAATTGTATTTATTGGTTTATTTGTTTGTTTGAGTCATTTGTCATCAAAAATGTTTGGTTACCTTTTGTGTTTCAAAGAATAAAGAAAGTCATTCAAGTTAGTAATGACATAAGGGTAAGTAAATTATGCACATTTTCAATTTCATTCCATTTTTGGACGATCTATCGCTTTAAATTCTCAGTATATATTTGTAGATTTATAAATATTTTCCAATTAGGTAAAAAACTAAATAATAATAAAAATATAAATAAAAATAAAAATATAGTAAACCTAAAAAAAAAAGTCTTAAACAGTCTTTAAAAAACAGTACAATCAATACAGTATATTAGCACTATGGGGTCATTCATTCCACATTATAACATACACATAAAGGGTCATAAAGTTTAAAAATAAATGCAAACACGTGAGTGTGTGTGTGTGTGTGTGTGTGAATGGGGGGGGGGGTTATCTATCTGACACAGTTTGTTTTATTTCTTTTTAATGGAGTTAAAAGTATCAAAGGTTCTCACAAAAGCATGCTGCAATTCACTACTGCATGCAACAAAGTGCACTAATATATTATACATGGGTTACAGAGCTCACAATACATTTACATTTATGCTTTAATCCAGAGCAACTTTGCATTACATTGAGTTTCTGCAATCAAACACATGACCTTGGCATTGCTAGCAAAGCTCTACCATTAATATCAGACAAGTAACATAACATTGTATATATGTATAATTGAATGCACAAATAAACAGTCATTTGTATTTGTGCTCTGCATCAAAAATGTTTTTAATTTTTAATAACTCCTAATGACGCTCATTCACTCACAGTAAGAATGAATGCAACAACAATCTTAACTTTCAAAAAAACCTAGAAACTCTTAATACTGCACACAAACACGTAAACGATGAAAACATCCCAAAAATAATCCCTAAACGAACCATTTTCCTCTTAGAATTAAAAACAATGAATGCTAGAATGCTTTTCCATCATGTGCAACACATACGCATCTGATGATGTGTTTTAATATTTCATTTGGCACAGACGCAAATATCAAGCCGCCTAGTGTCTTTGCACAGCTGGCCGATTCTGATCTATTGTGCAACACACCGGGAATCTCAAACTTCCACGTATGAGAGGTAAACAGAATCATTCAGCACTGAACTCAAGTATTAATGTTACACCTGTGGTTTGATCAAATGAGAAAGAGATCTGCAGTATGCTTTCTTTGTCAACTGAAGCTTGTATCGATTACAGTGCAGCATATGCGGAGTGTTTCAGACTTTAGTTGGTATAAAGATGAAACACTCTCATCTCCAGGAGAGGGTTTCCATTAGAGCTCTTCCACGCTTTTGCTCTCGCTCTTTCTGTACGGATGCATCTTTTGTACCATCTCCTTGATATGAGCCTTTAGCAGGCCTTTCATTTTGCATTAAATTATAGAAAGACCTAGACAACAGATTAAAGCGAAGGAGAGAGGCGAGAGAATATAATCGAGGAACACAACAGAAAGCGGCTCTGTGTTGAGGCTGGGTTTGTTTCGTATATTTTGACGGCTGAATTATGTACCGTTCGTGTCAGGAATCCAGTGGCTCTTTTGCGTTTGCTGCTTGATCCCTGCAACTGATATTATACGACTTCCAACGGAGAGATCAGATGAGTTCAGACGAATGCCAAATCAAAGTCTACTGAGAGAGAGCAGTAATCAAATACAACGGATCAAACTCAATGAGTCCCACAGAAGAGTTATGAATTTATAGAAACAGAATATAAATTGTTTCTAACAATACACACTACACTGTTAGAAAGTTTGGGGCCAATACATTTTATACATTTTCAATAATACTTTTATTCAGCAAAGATGTGTTAAATTGATACAAAATGATAAGGCTTGGATTGTTGGAAAATATTTATATTTTGAATTTTTTTTTTTTAATTCATCAAAGAATCCTGAAAAAAATCACAGGTTCCAAAAAAATAAAAAAATTGAATAAAATAAACTATATAATATATATATATATATATCATAATATAATAAAATATATTCAGATTTGCATCACAATAATAAATTATATTTTAAAGTATATAAAAATAGAAAACTTATTTTAAATTGCAATAATATTTCACAATTGTACTTTTTTTTCTTTTGATCAAATAAATGCAGCCTTGATGAGCATAAGAGATTTCTTTAAAAAAAAATAATAATAATAATAAATAAAATAATACAATTTCCAGATGGTTATACTGAATGGTTATACTTAATATATTCAGCTACATGAAGAAATTGTTCTAAACAAAGTCTAACTTTACTCTTAAAAACAAAAAGATAAAATAAACAAACCATTTTATAAATAATAATAAAAATAATTATCAAGGAGATCCAGAACTCATTTGAGTTGTAAATGACTCAAGAATTGGCCTATATGGTGTAAAACATAATAATCCAGGCAAGACATTAAAATATCTAGGCTAGATCTTTCTTAATGGTCCTGAAAAAGCCCCCAAACATCCAAACAACAGATTAAATATTTAAAAAAAAAAACTAAGTTGTGGAATGGATTCTGTGAGCATTTCAATGAAACAAACCTGTAGTTTGCGATCCGTCCAATTGGGCGCTCAGAGCGGTGGGTGTTTAGGAGAGATTTCATGACAGAGAGCAGGAGATAAACCAGCGTGTTGACCTCCTGGAGTGATCCTGCCCGCTTGAAGAGCATTTGCCAAAAGTTTATAATCTTCAAAAGAAGAGCTGAGGCCTCGAAAACTACACACCTTCACTTGCAAACATGCCCTGAAGCTTTCTTTATGTTATCAGTATCATAAATGAAAGAGCAGTACCCTGGGACACTTTGATCTGAGTATGAATGCACTAAAGTGGAACATCATCAAAGCAATTTGTGCCATTTAAAGTTATACCATAAAATAAACATCTCGTGGAAAGCCTGATGGAATTTTTTTGACATTTCCTGTTCATGCTCTCCATGAAAAAGCACCTGTCAGTAGGACTGCATTAGACAGAAAAACACCCGACGGGATCCCAGATACTACTGTAAAAGTTCAGAAAATCACAAACCGGCTCATGCATTGCAAAATTAGGCCAATTCCTATTTTACGAATCTAGATGAGATCTTCATCCGGAGTGTGTTTTCAAATGCTCTGATGTTCGGAGCAATGAAGATCCGGCATATTCCCAAAATCAATCTCCTGTGGCAGACCATCGGTGCAAATCCAACAGCAGAACGTGTATGTGTGGTTTTAGCAATAATGAATCCTTATAAATAAAAAGAGAGGCAGACTCTTGAATGCTGGATGAGTAGCCGACATAAATCTCAAGTGGGACACTCCATCGGAAATGAATCCCAGTCTCCTGCATCACGACACTTTCACTTTAAGTGCTCGTGAAGCCCCTCCACACGATATTGTTCCCGTCCCCTGATCCCTGCTATGAACTATGTGAAAATGTACACGTGAGGATTGATTAAAAAATATCTTCTGGTTGAATGGAAAGGACAGGGGAAGAAAAGTCTCGTCGAATGAGGCCATGGCAAGGTGGACTGGGACGCATGGATGGACAGAGAGAGAAAAAGGGGGAAGACTGGATTTTGAAGTCTTAGTAACAATGTTATTAAGAAATGTAGAGATTCTGATCCCCCCCCAATCCCCCAATCCATTCAGTCAATGGAGACCAATGTTGTTTTGCACTAGTGGCCAACCGATAATGATTTTTTTGGTGGCTGATGAATTTGTCAACCACTATTTTGGACCTGACTGAATGTTATTGCTTGGACAAAAACAGACAAATGAGTTTAAATGGATGGATCACCTGAAAACAATAATAATAAAGTAAAAAAATAAAAATAAAAAAAAAAACGAAAATGGCTCAATGTTTAATTATTATTATTATTATTATTATTAAAATTATTATTATTATTATTATTATTGTTGTTTATTTATTTATTCAATGAAGATCAATGAAGACCAGTGTTTTTTTTTTGCGTTATTAGTCAACCGATACAGCTACACACTTTATGTATTTGTTTGTTTGTTTGATTGATTTATTGCTAGCCAATGTCATTATATATTCTGATATATACAACATCAGATAGTACAAACACATGCATAACAATTGCTGAAACTTATTGTTATTTTACATAATACTTACTAAATTCAAAATAAATAATATGAAAAATAATTCTATGGAATAAATAAAATAAAACAGATTTAAGCTTTAGATGGCTATTTATTTTGCGAATGCATGGCAATATATTGGGTCAACCACTATTTTTTGATCACTGAATTTTATTTCCTGGGCAAAAAAAGCATTTTTAAAAATATATTTATTTACTTACTGCACATACAGTAAGAAATACATTTATACAGGTTTGAAAGAACATGAATACATTTTTTTTGGAAAATAAAAAATGTGCACCAGTGGACCATGCTTCTAGATGTCATGAAAATTGGTAAGTATTTTGTGAACTGGTTATTTGTATTTATAAGTTATTTGAAACCGTTTAAATTGCAGGTAAAAGGCCCACCCTTAAATCTAACCCTCAGGTATAAAATTGCACAAATTCTCCACCAATTCACCAAATCGTAAAATAGTCATGAATTATGATGCGATTGTGCTGGAGTAATTAGGCTGAATCAAACAGCATTCATTCTGCACCAGCATGATCTTTAATTTCTAAGTTATTCTTCAAAGCAAAGTATTGAATTCAAGTTAGTTCAGCTCAATTTTCTTGCATAAAAGGAGATGGCATTTATTAAAATCTTTACTTTATTGGTAATTATAAAGGACAACTTGACTTTAGAAGCACCTTCCCACAACTTTTTTTTTTTCAATGATGTGAATCAAAGTGTCAAACATCCTTTTTAAATTACTCATATCATTAATTATTGTATAATGCTTTTCATTAGACGTTGCATTGATGCTGAACCAGTGAAAACATGAGTCAAAAATAAATAAATAACTGTAAATGTCATAGAAGATGTATATCAGATGTAGGTCATAGGAGATTTTTCAGGCACTTTGCAAATGCAAATAACAAAGTTACAGCATAATGCCTTCTTTAATTATTTTCATTATTGTCAAAGGACACGTATGTCTCCATATTTTCAGAATGACTCCTCAATGGAAAAACGGCATGTTTCATAAACATTTTAAGAGAAAAATACTGAGCGGCAGGCAGAAGAAGAGAGAGAACAAACCGGTTTTTAGTTCAAAATGATTTCACCTCCACCACTTTAGAGCCTTTATGTTCACAGCACATTTTATCAGTGTCATAAAGATGATGGGCGAGGCCCGAGGACAAAGGACGGGCATCAAACGCAGAGGCGCCGCGGACAGAGCGTTTCACAGTGTGACCTGAACTCTATAAAAGCAGCCCTCGCCGATCACACACTGAGTCCAGAGACTCCGGCCGAGAGAGTTAAGCAGATTGATGGATAGATAAACGGGAAATGGGAGAGGAAAAATATTCATGGGGCAAAAGAATTGGTCTTTGGCACAGTAGGCAGAAACCACAGCAGAATCCATTGGAGAGCAGTATGAAAAGTTCACATCATCTCTCTGAAATCATTGCATTCAGACATCAATGCATGCGAGGGGTTTGCTGGAATGAAAGCGACCCAAAACACCACCAACAACAACATCATTTATACAATGTCTAATTACACATGAGGGGTTTAACTGAAGCAGCCACATCTTTCCATCCTCTAGCACTGTTATTTGGTCCTGACTACAGTGCCAGCGGCTTAATGTCTGTAATCATGTGGCCGTATCCACTCATGGCCTCTGTTGTTATGAATGACCTCCAAAACAGAGACTTAGAGAGCGGTTTTGAACAGGAGTTCAATCAGTCTTTTATTGTCAGCCAAACACCATTGAGTTTTCACTCCGCTGGAAAGCTACGAGTCATTTTAGCTGCTCAGTGCTCGTCATTAGCTTCTCCAAGCTGGTTAAAGACCAAACGAGGGCAGTTTTCTTTGTTGTGTTGACATATTTGAAAACAGGAAGTCAAGGACTTGTCCTTTCATATAAAACAGCCATTCTATTGCTAAATTACAATAGAACATCTTTCATTTCATTTATTAAGACTTGTTTTTATAAAATAGTTAAGGTAATTTGTAAAGTTTATAACCAAAATGGGGCTGAGAATTAAGTTAATAATAATAATAATAATAATAGTATATTGAGATATATTTTCAGATATCTTCTTAATAAGATATTTTAATGGGAAACCAGACAAAAATATGGATGGATGGATGGACGGACGGACGGACGGACAGACAGACAGACAGACAGATAGATAGATAGATAGATAGATAGATAGATAGATAGATAGATAGATAGATAGATAGATAGATAGATAGATAGATAGATAGATAGATAGATAGATAGATAGATAGATAGATAGATAGATAGATAGATAGATAGATAGATAGATAGATAGATAGATAGATAGATAGATAGATAGATAGATAGATAGATAGATAGATAGATAGATAGATAGATAGATAGATAGATAGATAGATAGATAGATAGATAGATAGATAGATAGATAGATAGATAGATAGATAGATAGATAGATAGATAGATGATAGTCAGACAGACAGTTTTATTGAATTTCATTTATTTTTATAGAATTTTATTTGAATTGAATTTTATTTTTGTAGGATTTTTATATAAAATAGCCTATGGACTTTCTTTAAGATAGCCAAAAGCTCTTAGCGAAAACTAAACTGCAAACAAACAAACAAATAGATTAGATCATTCTTCATATTTTTTTGTATTTTTCAACAAAACTATCTGAACATCCTTAATCCCAATAAGTAAGACTTGCATTTCCAATCATTTCAGTCAAAGTCAATCATTTTAAATGCTAAACAAGAATTTTGTAGATGATAGATAGATAGATAGATAGATAGATAGATAGATAGATAGATAGATAGATAGATAGATAGATAGATAGATAGATAGATAGATAGATGATAGTCAGACAGACAGTTTTATTGAATTTCATTTATTTTTATTGAATTTTATTGAATTTTATTTGAATTGAATTTTATTTTTGTAGGACTTTTATATAAAATAGCCTATGGACTTTCTTTAAGATAGCCAAAAGCTCTTAGCGAAAACTAAACTGCAAACAAACAAACAAATAGATTAGATCATTCTTCATATTTTTTTGTATTTTTCAACAAAACTATCTGAACATCCTTAATCCCAATAAGTAAGACTTGCATTTCCAATCATTTCAGTCAAAGTCAATCATTTTAAATGCTAAACAAGAATTTTGCCATCACAATAATTTAAATGTAGAGTATAAAAGAGTGGGTATTCAATAACTTTATAAATCATCTTGGTCAGTTGGATGAGTAGATGGCTGTGGTTAATCTAGTAAAGGCCTGACTGCACAAAAACACCTTGAACTCGCTGATCACCTTATTCCAGCAAGAAACCGACCAGTTTATATTGGAGCTTGTTAATTCTGCACTGGGCTGAAAGGTGTCCTTCATGCCACACATAAAACCCTTATCGCTGGCAGGCCTCTGACCCTTCTATGCATGTATTTTTTACGTGTATCAAACATGACACATTCCCGCAATTACACTACGAACGTCCTTGTTTCAGAGGGCGGCGTGATTTCGAGCCTGGAGTCGTAGGTTTAATCAATTCTCATAACTTCTTTGACTGCAGCCAATTAAAGAGTCCAGAGTCCAGGCCAGGGCAAGAACAGCGCTTTAACACACAGAGAGGAGGAGAGAGGTGATGCACAGGAGACGGGATGTTGGCTAAATTGGGAAGGAGAGTAGCACAGGAGAGAAAAAGTGAGTGTGAATGATGGAAATGAGGGCGGGAGAGGAATATGGCGTGAGAGAGAGTAAACAGAGGACGCGCTTTGCCTTACACTCCATCACATCCAGTGTGTTGCAGGCAAATCCTCGCTGGAATGATGCTTTGAGCTGTGGCGGCTGCTATTTTTAGTCAGGGGAAGTGTCTGTTTTTGAGTGTGGGTATATGCGTGTGTCAGAGGAGCGATGTCTGTTGTCTGCTATCCTGCTATGCCGGGGATATGTGTGAAAAGAGGGGTTATGGACCAATTACTCTGAGAGAGCAGGTAGAGAGAGAGGCTGCTAGGAGACAGATGGGCTCTGATCTAACCCTATCACTGCTGGCCCACTGTTTGTGTTAATACTGCAACACAGGTGCTGTCAAGCAGCTGTGAAATATTAATCAAAGTACATCTTATATCTCAGATATGCAACGTGCTCAGTCTTTACATTTGATAACGTCAGCTAGCAGTGGACAGTGCTTTAGCTTATTTACATGTGAGCGAAACTAAGTGCACTTGATATGTTCTTCAAATCTAAAAAGTACATATTGCAATAAAAGGCCACTTAAGTGACTTAATACACTTAAAGGGATAGTTCACCCGGAAATGAAAATGCTGTCATTAATTACTCACCCTCATGTCGTTTCAAACCAGTAAGACCTTCGTTTATCTTTAGAACACAAATTAAGATATTTTTGATGAAATCCGAGAGCTCTCTGACCCTCCATAGACAGCAAGGATATTACCATGATCAAGGCACAGAAACGTAGCAAGGACATCAGTAAAATAATAATAATTATTGTTTTCTTTGCGCAGAAAAAGTATTCTCGCTGCTTATGACTGAACCCCCTGATGCCACATGGACTATTTTACTGATGTTTCTGTTTTTGTTCATTCATTCATTTAATTAGTTAGTGTTTTGTGTATTTTAGGTTCTTCAAAATTTTTCCTTTACCCAATCTAACTCACATAAGCACAATGTCTATTTCTCTAAAACATGCATATCATATTTTAAAGCATAAACCAATTGTGCGATATAAACGTGCAATTCTAACATTTTTCTCTGAATTGTGCGATATAAACGTGCAATTCTAAAAAAATTTCTCTGAATTGTGCGATATAAACGTGCAATTCTAAAAAAATTTCTCTGAATTGTGCGATATAAACGTGCAATTCTAACATTTTTCTCTGAATTGTGCGATATAAATGTGCGATTCTGACTTTTTTTTCTCACAATTCGGACTTTTTTTCACAATTGCGAGTTTCTATCTCGCAATTCTGACATTTTGCTCATAATTGTAAGATAAAAACTCACAATTGCGAGTTATAAATGAAGAACTGCGGAATATAAAGTTACTATACTAACTTCTTTTCTCAGAATTGTGAGGTTCTACCTATCAATTCTGACTTATTTTCCCGCAATTCTGACATTTTTTCTCACAATTGTAAGATAAAAACTCACCATTGCGAGTTATAAAGTAAGAACTGTGCGATATAAACTTGCAACTCTGACTTTTTTTCTCACAATTGCAAGTTTCTATCTCACAATTCTGACTTTTTTCTCGTAATTCTGACTTTTTTCTCAGAATTGCAATTCTGAGATTTAAAGTTGCAATTCTAAGAAAATAGTCAGAATTTCAACTTTGTTTCTTATTTCAGAATTTTCTGAATTTATTTCAGAATTGTGAGAAAAAAAGTGTTTTATTTTTTATTCAGTGGTGGGAACGGGCTTCCATACTCATCTGATGTCACAGAGTAATATTCCTCCAGCAGAAACGAGATCAAATCAGCCTCAAGCCTGTCCTAGTTACAGTAATTGTTCTGCTTTGATGGAGCGAGAGTGTGCGGCACGGTGAAGTTTCTCTGGAAAGTACTTTCACCTGCCGAGGTGTTTTAGTGTAAGAGATCTGTGGGATGCGCATGGCTTCTCTGGGAGTGTCTGGCGGGTAATGGTTTCCAGTATATGATAACATCAAATTCAAACAGCTAGACAATTACAATAGAATAGAACAAAATGCAGATACATGTCATTTTATTTAATTTAACTTGATTTAAAAACGTGGTGCTCATGGCGTAAGACACTGAAAAAAAAGCAAGCTGTGATGTTAATATAAAAAGGCGAATATTATTTGATAATATTGATATATGCAAGGGATTCATATGAATAATTTATCAAAATAGACAATAAATAAGTACATGAAACAACTGACAGCTATAATTAATTTGACATTTGGCATAGTCTCTATCATTGTGAAGAGCATAATGTATCTACGCCCATGAGTGCAGCATATTGCAATACACTGAGGTTTTTAATGCTTAATGCAGAGATTTCTGTGCCATACGCTCAATCATCAGCCTGACCTACCGCCGTATAAGCTTTCCCAACCAGACTCGATGTAAGCCTAACGGGCCTGGTGGGAAGCTTCGGGGCCTTCAGGGACGATGCTGAGGATGGGGAGAGATAGCTCGAAAGCGTCTGCTCCACCACTGGCATCGCCCCATATACCTTATCATTCAGCCCCACGATGTTCTTTGAATAATTCGAGACTGTGGGGCTGTAATACGGGATGAGTACGGTTTCTCCCACGATCTTGGCACTCAGCATGGAGATCGGGAAAAACGGAAGGCCCCCGTCGTGAAGGCTGTGATCTGGATTCAGAACATGCTCGTCTAATTATTTTTAGGACGAGCGTCCTGTTTCTAGGCTGGCCAAACAATATTTTATTTTTGGCGCGAATCACCCCCCATAATCACAAATCACACCTCATACGCGAGGGACTGTGGTGGCGAGTCCACAGTCTCCTCTGTCTCGACACTCGTCACATGTCTCGACACTCGTCACATCACGGAAGACAGATGAAGCGTCTGGCTCTTTCTCTCTCGCGGGGGGGGGGGGGGGGGGGGGGAGAGAGAGTTCATCCTTCATTTTCCTTCCTCATTGAATATCCTGTTTGACTGGATGTCGAATTTCAGAAAGTAAAATGGGTTGCAAGCCAGGGTGTGAAATCAAGGGCTTCTTTGTAACATTCAATATATTTCATAAAAATATTTTGGCTCATATGATGTTGATGATAGCACTTTCAGTCACACACACACACACACACACACACACACACACACACACACACACACACACACACATATACTGTATGTACACAGTTAAAAAAGCCAATTTTAGTTCAATCTTTACAGCAACTGAAAAAGGAGTTCCTTAAAACTATCTAACTTACTTGATATACTGCATATTGATTAATCCCCTTTAAGTTAATTTTAAGTTTTTATAAGTTGCTTTGCTTTTATATATTTTGGTATTTCTTATTATTTATTTATTGTTGTTGTTTTTACTTTCCAATGCATGCTGCTTGGATTTTTTTATGGCTGTGTTTAACAGTGATAATGTCTGGGTGTTATCTGAAGAGGTTTAATAAAAGTAATATATAAATATGTATATATACATGGAAAAGGCTGCTCAGTGGTGATATGAATATGACCGCCGAATGAACTGTCATATATGCGCAGCTCAAGGCTGCAGAAATTCTTTGCCTCTTTTGTCTGGCTACTCACTACTCATTTCAGTAAATCTCATTCTCCTTGAAGAAATCCGGCTGCCGTGACTCATGAGGTTTTACTGAAGTCATTCTGCTGATTTAATTTCCCAACGCTCATTTTCAGAGCTGCAGATAGCAGAGTCATGTCATCCTCTTAAAACACAATGGTGCATTACCTGTTTGTCATTAGACACGGCTGATCTGAATCTCTCACCGAAGGCAATCACTGAGCTAAAGATACTTATTACACAGAGAGGGCCTGGTGGAGATTAGGATGTCATACTTCCGTGAACAATGCACACAAGCAGAGCGAGATACCGCAGCCGGAGTAAACGTACTGTATATTTATGAAAAACACGAGCTCTGTGTGGTTTCCTTGACAGCTTATTCCTAACACTCAAGTTATGGCAATTTCACAGTCAGAAATATTTTTCCAAAGATTATGAGGCTGTTGTAAGTTAGTGTTTACCTGCTGTACTTCTGCTCCTCTGGGCTCGAGTGCCGTACAAAATCAACCTCATCAGCCGTTCATTCAAATGTTTACATATGGCTGATACTCGCAACACTTAAAGGGGTCATATGATACGATTTCAAGTTCAAGTTCTCTTTGGAGTGTTGCAAGCCGTTCGTGAATAGATAAGATCCCTGAAGTTGTAAAGACTAAAGTTTCAAATCCAAAGAGATATTCTTTATAAAAGTTAAGACTGGTCCACGCCCCCCTAAAACGGCTCGTTCTAACAAGCCCCCACATGTCTACGTCACTATGTGGGAAGATTTGCATAACACCGCCCAAATGTTCACGCAAAGAAAGAAGGCGTAACTTTATTGTTGCTGCCGCCGTCGTCATGTCGTGAAGACGCTGTGTGTTTCGTTGTGAAAGTGAAACTACTTTGTTTGGTCTTCCAAAAGAGGACACGACTAGAAATCAGTGGTTAAGTTGTATTTACAACACTGTTCCAGAACACTTCAACCCAAATATTCAGATGTGTGCAGCACATTTTATGGAGGACTGTTCCCTGATCCTGGGAGAGTAGACTACAATGCCGGCTGTTCTGACTCAAAGACTGTAAGTACGTTTTCATATTTAAAGGATTTGCCACTGATGATTCAAACGTGAGTTTTGAGCAGTGTAGAGTAGCGCTTGTTTGTCATTTCTCCGATCACAAATGCAGACATGGTTTTATGTTTACGCGGCGCGATGCAACGCAACGTGTAAAAAGACAGTATAAATCATTGTAATCCAGAATTATGTCCCCACTGGATGCAATGAATGTCTCGTTTATAATGGGTTTTAATGTTTTTGTCTCGTCGCTCCGGCCGGACACGGCATCATCACAGTATGTGAGGGGCGTAACATTTCCGTCACACGCTTGAGGAATAATCACAACGCACTGGATAGCTGGCCAATCAGAGCACACCTCGCTTTTCAGAACGATGAGCTTTGTAAAAATTGACGCGTTTCAGAAAGTCGGGGCATAGAGGAGAAACAATAATGTACAGTATGTGAAAAATAATGTGTTTTTTGTACCTTAAACCGCATAAATACATTTAATTACACCAAATACACCAAATAATGTTCTTTTTAGCAACATAATATGACCCCTTTAATCAAATCTTACATACCAAGTAAAAATCAATGTACAAAACCACAATGTTACTTTTTTATATTGACATCAAAATCATCATGAATATATCTTAAAAAATGTGTTCTAAAAAAAAAGTGTTTATGTAATACATCTAAATAAGCCCAGAAAATCTCAGCCTATGGTCACAAATGATGTTCTAATTCACACCTACAACATTAACACAACAATTATGAATGATATACAGTAATTCAACATTTCAATTCCTGTTGATTCTTCATTAATTCTTCATTCATTAATTCTTCATTAACAAAACTATGTCCAATCATAGCCAAAGCAGAATAAAACACATGCAGTACTGTTATTTAGCTTAATCAGTGTTTTTTTCAACAAACTGGTTGAGTGAACAATGCAATGACTCATTCATAAAGACAGTCATTCAGTTTATTGCTAAAATAATCTTTGTTTTTAAATGAAAAAAAAACAAACAATTGAATGAATGAACAAATGAATCAATGAATCACTCATAAAGACAGTAACTTGTCGCCACCTACTGGCTTAACAATGTAACATACAGAAAGAGTCACTGAAAATCCACTTATACACCACCAGTGAAAACAATTTCCATCTACTTCAACTTAAAAGCTTCACTTTAGTTGCTGCCTAACATTTTTAAGTATAATTAAATGTTCGAGTCATTTCAAATATATATTTTTAATTAATTTAAATTATACTAAACTGACTTAAGTTAATTTATGAAAATGAAGTTGAAATTGGAACGGCACTCGACAAATCCAAACTGTAATTCAACAGCGCCCAGCCCTATTTTCTGTACATCAATAAACTTTTATTTAACCTGGTTACACTGACTACTGTACAATATTCGTATAATTTACTATGTGTAACCAGAATCCCCAAAGTGCCAAGCCTGCAGCACAATCAGCTGCGCTGAGAGAAACTGAACTCTAATTTGCTCTCAAGTAAATGACTGCAGCACCAAAGTATGGAAATGAGACCCTCAGTGGATGTGCAGAAGAAAACACAAGAGCAGAGAATTAGGAAGAAAAGACATAAATAAAACACTCCGAATGCAAAGCAATCAAAACCACTTTGATCAAAACAATGTCGTATTGTACCCGCGCTCATTGGCTTTTAAAGACTTCATCAAATGATACAGTTTGATACAGCCTATTGTGAATTCCACACCCATAATGCAAAAAGGTTCAGCATTCCCACAGGAGATAGAAAACAAGACGTAATGGTGTGCTAATGACTAGCAAATGCTAGGCGTCTCTCTACTTAGACAGACTCCCCTCTGCTTCAAAATCTGTCGGACTGCAAGTTCTCCGCACCGTTTGTATCCCAAGCGTCTCAAAACAAAGCAGCTAATGCTTCAGGAACACATGATAGATGCTCCGTCATTTAATATCCTTCAAAATCTGTCGGACTGCAAGTTCTCCGCACCGTTTGTATCCCAAGCGTCTCAAAACAAAGTAAAAAAAGACAGGAGAAGTTGCAGCTAATGCTTCAGGAACACATGATAGATGCTCCGTCATTTAATATCACCTTGTTGCTCATCAATCACCGCTGACATTTATCACGCACCTCCTCCCCTTCCCAGAGAGAAGCCTTTTAGGGTATTACAATAACAGGCAGAGTTCTGTTAATGAGTTTCTAGATTATACGATGGATTCCAGGTAAGACTTATCCAAGCCTCTTATCATATAATATCATGACAACTCCGGTCGTGCGCGCTAGCTGTGTCATTGTTCGGACAGGATAATGTTCATCATTTCCTCTGAATATTCTGGGTCATGCAAATTAACTCTGAAGCGATAAGAGAGAATATATAATGACACTGCTTTTGGAGTGAACAGTCCTCTCATTTGTTCACCTGCCTTGCTGAATCTCTCAGCGTCTCATAGACAGACAAACGGGCCTGACGACAAGGCCCGAGCCACAGAGACCAAATTGGACAGATGGGAGTTGATTCATGGGCAATTATACCGAATGTGTTGGCAAGCGCATCAAAATTCACGTCAGGAAGCACAATCGCTCGGCTAGCACGGCACTAACGGATCTAACGCCGTGAAGAGGCAAATGGCAGTGAAAACTGGAAAAGGCGTATTACGTAAGCTCTTTAGAAATGTGTTTATTCATATCAAAAGGATTGGCTTGATGTGTTGAGTATTTTTAACCATTGAGCTGCTGACATTTGCTGGTTACAATCAAATCTTAGATGTAAAGCGTAGATTGAAAGCCTAATGGCGGCTGTGAGCTGTAACTCTGCTAATGAGGACAAACACAACATGAGATATGTTCTGCTTGAGACTGATCATTAAGCCTTGTACCTTCACCACTGAAAAAATGATTGTATATAATTAGTACTGTCAAACGATTAATCGCGATTAATTGCATCCCAAATAAAACTTTTTGTTTACATAGTATATGTATGTGCACTGTGTTTATGTATTATGTATATATAAATACACATACTGTATGTATTTTGAAAATATTTACATGTATATATATATATATATATATATATTTATATTATTATATTTTAAATTATATATAAAGATATTTAATATGTAAACATAGCAAATTTTCTTAAATATAAACATGCATGTGTTTGCATTTAAATATACAAAATAAAAATAGACAGTACACACTCATGTATTATGTAAACAAAAACATTTATTTTGGATGAGATTAATTTTAATCGCGATTAATCCTTTGACAGCACTATATATAATGAATATATGCTAAATATACGCTAAACAGCTAAGCATAAGGTTTTTTTTTTTTACTGAAATAAATTAAACCCCCAAATGACAAAAAAATATCTTAGAGGGCACAAAAATAAATTTTCAACTTTTAAAATACAATTTGGTTAAATGCAAAATTATTTTTTTTAAATATATTTTTGTAAAATAAAAATATATTTAGATTGATAATACATAAAATAGTATATTTGTATGTAAATATATTTTGGCCATTTGTTGTGTATTCTGAAATATATTTAAAACATATCCCAAATGTATGCTCAAAACACAATATAATTAAAATTATTGTGGGGAAAAATAAAGTTTATGCTTATACTACAATAAATAAAAATACTTATTACATGCAAAATGTATTTTTAAAAATATTTGCAAAATAAAAATGCATCTACATTAACATGTTTAAAATGTAAAAAAATGGTTCACATTATATGAATAAACACAGTAGAAGTAATTAAAATAAAATACTAAATACAAAAATTGGGCACGATAATATACAATAGAACCCATTGTAATTAGTGATGCTGTCTACACTGAATGTGGCGTGATTTGCAATGGTCACTTTGTCACGTCCAGTGTCAACATATTAGCATACTTCTAAAAAGAATACTTATTGCAGAAATAATATACTTTTTAAGAATATACTCAAGTGTGAACCAAATGTAATGTGTTTAGTTAAGTGCAATTAAATGAGAATGTATGGTTTCCAGCACAATTAAAGGTGCACGGTAAAAAGTATCGGCTGCACGAGGAGCTCATATCTGCATCACGTCTAAAAGGTTCACGGTGCGCGTGCATTAGCAATCAGATGCTGACAGGTGTCAGTTCCCATCGCTGGAGCACACCTGAGCCAGATGTTGACTGAGCATGTGCAGGTGCTCCGCAGGTGTCAGACACACACTGAGGGACAGATGCTTTCTCTTAAAACAGGATATGACTGGAAATGAGATGAAACGGAGCACATGCCTGTCCATCTGCATGTTGACGTTTGGACATGTATGCATGCTTGTTCATCTTTTAAATGAGATATTAGAGTGATTTTAGTTTCATTAAAGGAACACTTCACCATTTTCCACCTCCCCTAGAGTTAAACAGTTGAGTTTTACCGTTTTCGAATCCCTTCAGCCGATCTCCGGGTCTGACGGTAGCACTTTTAGCTGTAGCTTAGCATAGATCATTGAATCAGATTAGACCGTTAGCATCTCGCTCAGAAATGACCAAAGAGTTTCTATATTTTTTAGGAACTTTGCTGCCGTACCATGGGTGCAGCGGGCGCAATGATATTACGCAGCTCCTGAAAATTGTCCCCAGCACGCTCCCTGTCCAAGCAGGTGGTCGCGTTGGTTATGTTGACAGAAGTTAGACTATTTTCAGGCGCTGTGTAATATCATTGCGCCTGCTGCACTCACGGTACGGCAGCAAAGTTCCTTGATTATTACGCCGGAATGAGAGTATAGTTCCTAGCCATATCGGCCTAGAAAATCACAACTTTTCATTTTCCGTCGGTCTTAGTACACGATGTAACTACAGAAGAGTCAAGTTTTAAATAGGAAACTATAGAAACTCTTTGGCCATTTTTGAGCGAGATGCTAACGGTCTAATCAGATTCAGTGATCTATGCTAAGCTAAGCTAAAAGTGCTACCGTCAGACCCGGAGATCGGCTGAATGGATTCGAAAACGGTGAAACTCAACTGTTTAACTCTAGGGGAGTTGGAAAATGAGCCTATTTTCAAAAATAGTGGAGTGTTCCTTTAACAAGGGATTGTTTTATTGTTGACATTACAACTCTCTTAGAATAATTTGTCTCTTATGTGAAGGTTGCCAAATCCTCCTCCTGCCAGACTCTGCTAATATTGGATCCAAGCCTAATCATTCAGACTTGATTTTATTAAACAGATGTTCCTCGGGACTCTGATGAGCTGATTCAGGTGTATTTGAGGAACAACCAGAGAAACCTTGGGTCAAAACTTTTGGGGTTTGAGTAGTTGGAGAATTAAATGAGCAGGGAGCAATAACGTGAACAAAAAATGGTGGAAAAACAATTTTCACAATTGTTTGTTCATGTTAGTTAATACATTAACTAACATTAACTAATAGCACCTTATTGTAAAGTGTTACCACCTAAATATTTTTTTCTTAATATATAAGGAATAAATAATGAAGAGCTGTGCAAAAACATGGATTTTTAAAATATAATTATATCTGCAGTATATTGTTTGACTTGATTAATAGCATAAAAAGGTAGTAAACAGGGTTATTATTGTTAACTGAAACTATTTAAAAAAATGTTAATTAAAATAAAAGCTTAATTACAATAACATGATTTATTATTAGTATTATTATTATTATTGTTGTTATTATTGTTATTATTATTAGATAGACTTATTTCAGTTAGTTGGCAAGGAAACATTTTCCATTTTTGTTTAGTTTAAGTCAATGCACTAAAATTAACTTAAAATACAATCGATTTTTTAGGTAAAATTCAATATATATATATATATCGAGGTAATTCAAAATATTTATTAAAAACTATAATAAATAAAACTATAATATATAAATAGTACTAAATTAACACTGATAGTAAACAAATACTGATATGAATATAATCAAGTACTGTAAGAGGCAATTTCAACATATTTCACCAGGACTAAACATAATAAAAGCAACCTAATTAAACTGCCAAACAAGGACACAATCTCTGTTTAATCCTGCTTTAATGTTTGCAATAACATGATTTATTATTAGTATTATTATTATTATTGTTGTTATTATTGTTATTATTATTAGATAGACTTATTTCAGTTAGTTGGCAAGGAAACATTTTCCATTTTTGTTTAGTTTAAGTCAATGCACTAAAATTAACTTAAAATACAATCGATTTTTCAGGTAAAATTCAATATATATATATATCGAGGTAATTCAAAATATTTATTAAAAACTATAATAAATAAAACTATAATATATAAATAGTACTAAATTAACACTGATAGTAAACAAATACTGATATGAATATAATCAAGTACTGTAAGAGGCAATTTCAACATATTTCACCAGGACTAAACATAATAAAAGCAACCTAATTAAACTGCCAAACAAGGACACAATCTCTGTTTAATCCTGCTTTAATGTTTGATTTCTTTCATCCAAACTGTATATGTTGAATAAAGACTACGTATTCATTTATAATTCACTTTATAAGTAGCAAGCGGGGGTAAAAATGCCGTTATTATTCTGTATTTCCCTTCGATGCCAAGGTCACTGAACTTTGCCTGTTAAGGATTGCGTGACTAATTATTAAATATGTCCCGCTGCTTAAAATAATGAGGTTTGGAATTGACAGCAGCCTGAGCGTTTGGTGTGTGTCGCGCGGTTATGCACCGATGATTTTATCGTTATCTGGGTAATTAACTCCAGAGCAGGATGAGTAAAAATGACAGTATACAGTCTATACATTGAGTCATTATTGCTGGAATACTGTCGACTCACAAAAGCAAGCATGTTAACATGCATAACCTCTTTAACGTGTCGATATACTTTGCCTGCTTGTTCTGCTATTAACTGATTATCGGCTCTGCTTTGACAGCACACGATCTTTAAGCCCCACAGAGACTTATCAGATAAAAGGCTTATATTTAATTTGTAACTCTGCATGATACTGAATATGGTCTATAAATAGACGTGTTAGCCATGCTATGCTCAGCCCTTCCCTTGATTCGCCCACGCTGAATCTCTCATGCGCAAAAAAGCACATAAACGCAGCGTCCGTCGCTGGAGAAAACACATTAATGCACACGCATAAACAGTTAAAGCGTGCATCTCACATCATTATGCATGAGCGATATGGACATGTGCATGCGTGAACGCCTCCTCTCGCGCACACACGGCCGTAATGTGGATCTTTGACTGATGCTAATGTGTTGTAATTCAGAGTAATTGAGTGTGAGGCTGTCGGAGTTCATCTTGGTTGCAGGCAGTGGCCCTCACACTCGGACTTATTTGGACACAAAGTAGAGAGCGAGTCAAACAGACAGCCTTCAAAGGTTAAACAAATGATTTGTGCTTTAGATCTAATTGCCTCCCCACAGCATGCAATCAAAAAGCCTGGACATAATTGCATTAGGATGAATTAAACGAGCACAAAGCCTTCCTGTGACCCGTCTTGATCTGAACACATTTCCTGACCTGCCCTGTTGTGCGAATAAAGAGAAAAAGGCTGCAGACCATTTGCAAAAGTCATTTCTTTTGTATAGATTTTTTTTATTTTAATGCCAAATGGGCACCAGCATTATATATACATATAATATAACCAATACAAAACAGCTAAGACCTGAAAGATGGATTAGCCTTAATTTGACGTCATAAAAACAGTATATAGTTGTGATGAAAATGATTGGTCTCCATTTCTCTGTGTTGCTTGCTTTGACTGGCATGTACACACACACACGCTCTACGATGTGCTTGAAGTTCACTCGCTCGCTGTGTGCAAGCATGTTTTGCAAAATGGAAATGCTCGCAGTATGGCTATAGCAGTGAAATGTAAGTAAAAAACTCAACCGCACTGAGCAACACAATCAAGCAGTCAAAGTGCGCGGCGTGAAACTACTGTATACACTCATGACCTTCTCTGAAGCATTTAGTTATGAAGCGTTTAGCACAAAGTGCTGCCCGGATTTGAACAACTTTTTTCTTCTGCTGCAGCTCTCTGTAGCCATCTAACAAATCTGTTTTTGTCCAAAAAAAAAAAAAAGGTTTATTCCTGTTTACTGCTACTAAACCACTCCAAAGCAGCATCGCCGACTGTTCTATAAGAGGTTTCAACATTAAAAAAAAACAATAATAATAATAAAATATAATAATAAAGGCAACATCGTATCGCACAATTTAGACTTTTTTCTCGCAATTCAGAATTGTGAGAAATAAACTCAAACTGCAAGACATAAACTTCTTCTGCAGGTTTTGTGAACATACGTTTAAGACATTTGAAGAGCTCATAAAAAAAATTATGAATAAATGTAAGAAATTAATCAAAATGAAGTGAGTTTATGATCAAAACAAGAACAAATATGCACGAATGAAAAAAAAAACACTTAAAAAAATAAATAATAATAAATCCCATTGGCAGATGTTTGTTCTTGTTTTAAGCATAAATCCACTTATTTGTATAAGTTTTCTCAGAAGATGGTATTGTTGGACAACATGACAATATAATCTATTTAATCTATTATAATCTATAATCGAGAGTAAAAAAAGTCAGAATTGAGAGAGAAAAAGTGACATTTGTTTATTCTTTGGCAAAGACAAAAATCGAACAGGAAAAAAAATAGAATTGTGAGATATAAATTCTGTATTCTGCAAAAAAAAATTAAATAAATAATAATAATAATAATAATAATAATAATAATCAAAATTGCAAGATTTAAATGATTAAGTCACAATTAAAACACAGAATTGTAAAATGTAAATTCTTACAAAAAATTGCAAGAAAAAAATATGTTTTTTGAGTTTTTATCTTACATTTATGAAATTTTTTCTCAGAATTGCAAGAAAAATTTTGTAATTACCTTTTATTTTATTCCATAATTCTCTGTACAGAGTGCAGAGAAAACCAAATAACTGATAATGAACTGTTGTCAGCGACAGTTTTCTCATTACTGATAATCAGCTGCATTTGCTGATTAATCCCATATCAGCTGATTTAATCGCATATGAAGCAGAACATTAGATCTCAAGACTGAGAGAGAAACTGACAAGGCCGTTTGTTCATGTCTGGCCCGCAGCTGAAATGACAACAGCGGTCATTACCACAGCACTGGACCCGTGAGTCTACAGGCTGCACACAGTTCCTGCGCTCTTCATATTTGCACATTTGTGATCCTTGTTTCAAATATAACTTATAATAGAGTTGCGCTTTCACACAACTAAAATCTGCCACATTCTGATGGTTTCAGAAACCCATTTGTAAAGGCAGTGTTTATGCATATTTCAGTTCTGCGCCATGATTTGTGGATTTGCTGTGCTGAATGTTTTTGAGCACATACACAGCATGTGTTTATCACCAGAAGAAAGAACGATTTCGCCCACACGTTTGACTCGCTCAGTGGCTTTGAGGCAGTTCCTATAGGTTGCTTTTCACTCGCAGTCCCGTTTTTGTGTTCTTCTGAATCATTCACATAATGAATACAAGTGAGTTTTGCCATATGCTGCTTTGTCTATGTATCTGTTACGTTCCCCACGTCTGGTCCAGTTTAAATGGCTAAAACAACAACAAACGAAATTCCAGCACACGAACAGTAATAGCACAAACTTGCAAAGCATGAGCCTGTGGCAGTATATTCTGAGGATCCAATCATTTCAGCAGGTCAGATACACAATGACTTTCTGTGGGAAACATTTTATACACTGGAAAATGTACCCACTGTTTTGAGTATGCATACTATCTGGGGTGAACCAATAATATTAAAATAAATCATTTAGCAAAGAAAAATATATTTTTCCACCTAAAATGTACAAAACACTACCGATACAATATAGTTCACTCGAGCGTGTTAACCGAAGCTTTGGTAACATACACTTTAACCACCTAAAAATCACCTGCTACAAAAGTGTAAGATAAAAGAATAAAACTTTTAAATAGAAAAAAAAATCTGGCCATTTTATTTGTGTGGATGGATACCAAGGCTGCATTTATTTGATCAAAAATACAGTAAAATCAGTAAAATTGTGAAATATTATTACAGTTTAAAAGAATTGTTCTCAATCTGAATATGTATTAAACTGTACTGTATTTCTGTGATGTGCAGCTGTATTTTCAGCATCATTCCTCCAGTCTTCAGTGTCACATGATCTTCAGAAATCACTATAATATGCTGATCTGCTGCTCAAGAAACATTTCTGATTATTATCAATGTTGAACACAGCTTTTTGTTTTATTTTTGTTGTGGAAACTGATACATTTGATTTTTTTCAGGATTCACAGATGAATAGAAATCCAAAAAAGCATTTATTTGTACAATTATAAATGTATTTACTGTCACTTTTGATCAATGTAATGCATATTTGCAAAATAAAAGTATTAACTTCTTCAAAAAACAAAACAAAAAAAAACCTGACCCCAAAATTATGAATGGAACAATATATTTATATGCTGTTAGATATTCATAATTTGTTAGCAGAATATGTTAACATATTCTATGGAAATGTATCTCAAACAAGAGAAAAAAAGAACTACATTTCCCATGAATCTTTGCAGCCGTAGCGTGTGAATGAAATGACGTTGAAGGCGAGATGGAGGAGTAAAATGTGATGCTCCTGATCTCTGCCGACCTGTGATTTGTGACTGAGAGAAACACAGAGCGATTACAAGAGACTGAAGTCACTTTGTTCCTAGTTGCTGAGTTCATGAAAAAGTTGAACAGAAGATAAAGATGATCTCACAGCCTCCCAGCTCCTCCACTGCTCAGATGCATGCTGGAAATGTACCTTAAACTTGTTTCTCTGTCCGTGTTTGTGACCTTGTCAGCGCTGAGGTTTTTTCTGCTTGTTTCTCGTCTGATGAAGAGCAATAAGCCGGCGGAGCGAAGGAATACACACTTCTTTACTGCCTCTTCTTTTGGCCAGCTCAGCATCTGATGAATGTGTTCTTGGAAAAACGTCTGTATTATTTCTTTCCTCCTGCTGCGTCGCTCCCGCACCTCAACAGTCATGCCAACATGTTGTATTGCTTTTATTAGAAAAAAAAAACCTGACCCCAAAATTATGAATGGAACAATATATTTATATGCTGTTAGATATTCATAATTTGTTAGCAGAATATGTTAACATATTCTATGGAAATGTATCTCAAACAAGAGAAAAAAAGAACTACATTTCCCATGAATCTTTGCAGCCGTAGCGTGTGAATGAAATGACGTTGAAGGCGAGGTGGAGGAGTAAAATGTGATGCTCCTGATCTCTGCCGACCTGTGATTTTCGACTGAGAGAAACACAGAGCGATTACAAGAGACTGAAGTCACTTTGTTCCTAGTTGCTGAGTTCATGAAAAAGTTGAACAGAAGATAAAGATGATCTCACAGCCTCCCAGCTCCTCCACTGCTCAGATGCATGCTGGAAATGTACCTTAAACTTGTTTCTCTGTCCGTGTTTGTGACCTTGTCAGCGCTGAGGTTTTTTCTGCTTGTTTCTCGTCTGATGAAGAGCAATAAGCCGGCGGAGCGAAGGAATACACACTTCTTTACTGCCTCTTCTTTTGGCCAGCTCAGCATCTGATGAATGTGTTCTTGGAAAAACGTCTGTATTATTTCTTTCCTCCTGCTGCGTCGCTCCCGCACCTCAACAGTCATGCCAACATGTTGTATTGCTTTTATTAGACTGCGGCTCCAAAGTTAATGATCAAAAACAGACGGTAAATCTTGAGGTTAATTTCTTAAATTTCCCTAGTGGGTCATTTTTGAGCTGAAGTGTGTAATGTCTGCTCCATGTGCGTCTCCAGATAATGTTTTCATACAGGTTTCTGGAACACATTGGTCAAACTCACACCACTGGCCACTTCAAGCCATTTCTGTTTACACTTTTCAGATTGTTGTCACTGCATATTAATCTGGGACAGAAGACAGTATTTGAACAAAAAATACACAAATCACCTCCAAAGGTGCAAAGCTTAGGCGTGATTTATAGTGGGAGAGACTTTTTTTTTTAATCTGTTCACTGATTGAAGAGTAAACAAGTTTGTCTGCAAATAAATGCATTATGTTAAACAAGATTTCGTTTGGAAGAAAATAATCACACTAAGTGTTAAGTTACTGTTGATGTTTTGTGAAAATAATTGCTTTAGGTTTATTTGTCTTATTTTCCTTTAATATAAATCATTAAGATGCATTATGGCCAGAGAAATATAATGCTATACAAACCAAAAATGTATTGATTGATTGATATTATTATTATTATTATTTAAAATAGTTACACTAAATCAATCTATCTCAAACTGAATCATTTTATTCAGGAACAAGCCTAAGTGGAAATTCGTTTTTATCATTGACTTTTGAGAAAGGATTTAAGTCAACTTTGGTACAAATATGCATTATGATCAGAAAGATTTAATGCCTTGAAAAATGATTGCTTACTTATGCATGTGTGTGTTTTTTTTAATGCAATTTTATTTAGGAACAAAACTATTTTATATATATATATTTTTTTTATAATAAGTGGAAATTATTTTTTTCAAAGGATTAAAAGGGATTTAAGGATTTAAGTCAACTTTGGTACAAAGATGAATTATGGTTAGAAAGATAGAAATACAAACAGACTTTATTTATTTATTCATTTACACTATGAAATCGTTTGCTATATTTACACTAAATCAGTCTCAATCTGAGAATTAATTTATTCAGAAACAACCTTGTATATGATATTTTACACTGTTAAAAGAGACTTTTTCGAAATTAAGATGTATGCATCATCTGAAAGCTGAATAAATAAGCTCTCCATTGATGTGTGGTTTGTTAGGATAGGGCAATATTTGGCTGAGATACAACTATTTGAAAATCTGGAATCTGAGGGAGCAAAAAAATCTAAATATTGAGAAAATCATCTTTAAAGTTGTTCAAATGAAGTTCTTAGCAATGCATATTACTAATCAGAAATTAAGTTTTGATATATTTACGGTAGGAAATTTACAACATATTTTCATGGAACATGATCTTTACTTAATATCCTAATGATTTTTGGCATAAAAGAAATATAAATAATTTGGACCCATACAATGTATTGTTGGCTATTGCTACAAATATCCCCCAGCAACTTAACACTGCTTAACACTGCACATATTATAAGGAAAAAGAAAAACATTTCAGTTTTTTTTAATTTTTTAATGCAATTTTATTTAGGAACAAAACTATTTTATATATATATATTTTTTTTATAATAAGTGGAAATTATTTTTTTCAAAGGATTAAAAGGGATTTAAGGATTTAAGTCAACTTTGGTACAAAGATGAATTATGGTTAGAAAGATAGAAATACAAACAGACTTTATTTATTTATTCATTTACACTATGAAATCGTTTGCTATATTTACACTAAATCAGTCTCAATCTGAGAATTAATTTATTCAGAAACAAACTTGTATATGATATTTTACACTGTTAAAAGAGACTTTTAAAACGATTAGTGGAACACATTTTGTGACCCTGGACCACAAAACCAGTCATAAGGGTAAATTTTTCGAAATTAAGATGTATACATCATCTGAAAGCTGAATAAATAAGCTCTCCATTGATGTGTGGTTTGTTAGGATAGGGCAATATTTGGCTGAGATACAACTATTTGAAAATCTGGAATCTGAGGGAGCAAAAAAATCGAAATATTGAGAAAATCATCTTTAAAGTTGTTCAGATGAAGTTCTTAGCAATGCATATTACTAATCAGAAATTAAGTTTTGATATATTTACGGTAGGAAATTTACAACATATTTTCATGGAACATGATCTTTACTTAATATCCTAATGATTTTTGGCATAAAAGAAATATAAATAATTTGGACCCATACAATGTATTGTTGGCTATTGCTACAAATATCCCCCAGCAACTTAACACTGCTTAACACTGCACATATTATAAGGAAAAAGAAAAACATTTCAGTTTTTTTTAATCAAAATGTCACATTTAATTCAATGTTACTTGCCATTTCCGTGTGATTATTTGTGAATTACTAGCGATTATAGAGTAAACATTGTTTCTAAACCTTTTTTTCAGTGTATAAGTGAATGTTTGGAAGTAGTGCTATGTTGAGTCATTCCTGATGGATATGCGGCTGATTTAGTCACATGCAACCCTGCAGATGCCATATTAGCTCACAGATAAAAGTTACATTTCCCCGTCTCCCCTTTATTCTACGAAACCGAAAACTGACTTTGCAAACCTTGAATGCACCTTTCTCCACTGTAGCTTTCTCTGATTATTCATCACAAGCTTTTGATGGTATCTGCGGAGTCTGACGCGAGAGCACTGGGACCGAGGGATCTCGCTGTTCTCCGGCAAACTATAGCGCTCCTTATGCTCACGAGGAGAGCGGAGATCCAGAAACGGCTCTTTGAGGAACCAAGGGAAGGAGAAAAGGAGGTCAGATCAAAGCCTAGATAGAGAGAAAGCCATATGCTGAATAAAGCAATCATCAAAATGCACGCAGGATCCTTCAGGGACAATCAACACGAGAGGACAAAACCGCAACGCCAGGCTGCAGTGAGCGCGGATCCCTCCTCCTTATCATTTTACCTCTTGTCGCTCTAAAAACGCCCAGCCTCGGGCTAGAAAGTGCTGGGATTCATTCGTTTCAGGGAGGAGAGCATGTTTGCCCGAAGGTTTGTTTGATGCAGTAACATAATCACAGTATGACAGCAATTTTGTTTGCAACACTTGTACGACAACAAAATTTGAGCAGAGTGTAGCCATGATGAAAGCTTTTAAAGTAGTTTTATTCTGAGGAAATTACTCTGCAAACTGCTGATTTTGAAGTTTAAACTAGTTTTTTTCCCCCCTCCAGATGAGAGTTACAGACCAGCTGAAGCTGTAGAAACTGCTGGTGATGATTATAAAGGTGAGCTGAATCATGGGTTTGCTGGTTGAAGGGAAACTCGGCCACCCAAACCCAAAGCAGAAAAGCTTCCCGTGAAATAATCCTGTTAGGTTTCTCCTGAGAAACCCAACACTACTTCACCCTTTGAAGCCGCTCTCCCCTTCGAAGAACTACAAAACTCACATCTTGCTCTTTGTCTGCAGGCTGACCCGAGATTAGAAGAGAAACAACTTCCCACCTCACTCGACTCTTTCTGCCTGCGTTCCTGATCTAAAACCATTATTTGAGATATCCACTGTGCATTCAATTCAAATCACGTAATACCATCCAAAATTATGAAGTTCTTAGCAATGCATATTACTAATCAGAAATTAAGTTTTGATATATTTACGGTAGGAAATTTACAACATATTTTCATGGAACATGATCTTTACTTAATATCCTAATGATTTTTGGCATAAAAGAAATATAAATAATTTGGACCCATACAATGTATTGTTGGCTATTGCTACAAATATCCCCCAGCAACTTAACACTGCTTAACACTGCACATATTATAAGGAAAAAGAAAAACATTTCAGTTTTTTTTAATCAAAATGTCACATTTAATTCAATGTTACTTGCCATTTCCGTGTGATTATTTGTGAATTACTAGCGATTATAGAGTAAACATTGTTTCTAAACCTTTTTTTCAGTGTATAAGTGAATGTTTGGAAGTAGTGCTATGTTGAGTCATTCCTGATGGATATGCGGCTGATTTAGTCACATGCAACCCTGCAGATGCCATATTAGCTCACAGATAAAAGTTACATTTCCCCGTCTCCCCTTTATTCTACGAAACCGAAAACTGACTTTGCAAACCTTGAATGCACCTTTCTCCACTGTAGCTTTCTCTGATTATTCATCACAAGCTTTTGATGGTATCTGCGGAGTCTGACGCGAGAGCACTGGGACCGAGGGATCTCGCTGTTCTCCGGCAAACTATAGCGCTCCTTATGCTCACGAGGAGAGCGGAGATCCAGAAACGGCTCTTTGAGGAACCAAGGGAAGGAGAAAAGGGGGTCAGATCAAAACCTAGATAGAGAGAAAGCCATATGCTGAATAAAGCAATCATCAAAATGCATGCAGGATCCTTCAGGGACAATCAACACGAGAGGACAAAACCGCAACGCCAGGCTGCAGTGAGCGCGGATCCCTCCTCCTTATCATTTTACCTCTTGTCGCTCTAAAAACGCCCAGCCTCGGGCTAGAAAGTGCTGGGATTCATTCGTTTCAGGGAGGAGAGCATGTTTGCCCGAAGGTTTGTTTGATGCAGTAACATAATCACAGTATGACAGCAATTTTGTTTGCAACACTTGTACGACAACAAAATTTGAGCAGAGTGTAGCCATGATGAAAGCTTTTAAAGTAGTTTTATTCTGAGGAAATTACTCTGCAAACTGCTGATTTTGAAGTTTAAACTTGTTTTTCCCCCCTCCAGATGAGAGTTACAGACCAGCTGAAGCTGTAGAAACTGCTGGTGATGATTATAAAGGTGAGCTGAATCATGGGTTTGCTGGTTGAAGGGAAACTCGGCCACCCAAACCCAAAGCAGAAAAGCTTCCCGTGAAATAATCCTGTTAGGTTTCTCCTGAGAAACCCAACACTACTTCACCCTTTGAAGCCGCTCTCCCCTTCGAAGAACTACAAAACTCACATCTTGCTCTTTGTCTGCAGGCTGACCCGAGATTAGAAGAGAAACAACTTCCCACCTCACTCGACTCTTTCTGCCTGCGTTCCTGATCTAAAACCATTATTTGAGATATCCACTGTGCATTCAATTCAAATCACGTAATACCATCCAAAATTGACAGAATTTGAAGTGAATAAAGTCTGGAGTTAGTAAAGCGCTCAAGGCGATCTCAAGAGGTGCTTCAAATGCGCTTTGCATTGAAATCTCACTCATAAAGTGCTTTATTTTCATATTTGCGTATTTCCACACATTTTTGGTCGCTGAAAGTTGCCATAAAAATCTAATTAAAATAGAACGACACCGAGGAGGAGATGAAAACACGTCTTTGGGATTTGGAAAGAGGAGCATATTAAACAAAACTCTCAATGACACACAGAAACTTAAAGGTCTCCCATTATGCAAAATAAAGACTCAAGGTTTAACTGGACCATCTTCAAATGCCACTTGAAAGTGAATCGATTAGGACAGAAATACCATTACATAATTCCTATTTTCACTAAAATAATGAAAATTAATGTTGCATTATTATAATTTAATAGTCAGATGGACTGAACTGTGTGAATGGAAACTTAAAGGGGTCCTATTATGCTTTTTCACTTTTTCAACTTTAGTTAGTCTGTAATGTTGCTGTTTGAGCATAAAAAAAAGATCTGCAAAGTTACAAAGCTCAAAGTCCAATTCAAAAGGAGATATTTTTATTTAACAGAAATCACTTTTCAAAAACTACAACGAACGACTCGCTTGGACTACAACACATATTTTCCGGGATTTGTGATATCACAAATATCGACGAATGGGACGAGACCTGGTTGAGCTGCACTAGAGAAGGCAACGAGTGTTATCACTAGGTTGGAGACACGCTAGCTTTCCCAAGGCAGACGAACTTAGAGTGGTTACAATCATCCAGGTTTAAATCACACTCAAATTGATTGATTTTGACGCAATATTTACTCTGAAGCTCGCATGCGGCTATGGTAAGGGGCACGACATTTCCCGACCAGGTGCCGAGTGAGCCAATCACAAAACACACTGGCCCAGCTAACCGATCATAGCACACACTGGCCCAGCTAACCGATCACAGCACACACTGGCCCAGCTAACCAATCAC
>NW_015506246.1:111466-129691 GCF_001515645.1 Sinocyclocheilus grahami | reverse complement strand
AACCGATCACAGCACACACTGGCCCAGCCAACCGATCACAGCACACACTGGCCCAGAAAACCGATCACAACACACACTGGCCCAGCTAACCAATCACAGCACATTTCATATTTCAGAAGGCGGGCCTTCATTTGATACTGGAACTATTCGAGCCGTTAATGCCAGACTGGGGAGAGAGGTGTTGTAATAATGTAAAATATGTGAAAAATAATGTGTTTTTCGAACAACCTAGTATGAGAGCCTGTTCTAGTACACCCCCAAAACAAAATCAAGACTTTGTAAAAGAGCATGATAGGACCCCTTTAAGAGTCTAATATAATAGTCTAAAAAAGTACAATAATGCAGTCAGTACAGTCTACTTATATTACACTACAATAGTTTATTATATAAAAGTCTGAAGACTTAAACATACAATATAATATAATGTAATATAATAATATAGGATATTAAATTCATGTTATTGCAGCCTATATGCAATATTTGCATGACAGTAAATAATACATTTGTATTTATTTATATTTAAATAAGTTAAATGTGAATAAATTACTTCCTTTTTAAGGTATATGTGTTTTTAAAAAATGACACTTGAACGTGAATAAATGAGAAATATTTTACCATTACATAATTTTTATTTTCACTACAACAATAAACATGTATGTCGCATTATTCTAATTTAATGTTCATATGGCCTGAACTGGGTAAATGGAAATCAGATTTATAAGTAATATAATATAATAATGTTTTAATAACAGCAAATAATACATTTATATTTCAGTGTAAATGTGAATAAATTACTTCCTTTTAAGGCGCTGTATGTGTATGAAATTGACACTGTAATTAAATTGTAAAAAGTGTCATGTTTTTACATTAAACGGCCATTTCTACCTATAAAAATGTTAAATTGATGTATCTTGCTTGATTTATTATGTTAAATACTATGTTTGGCTTTAATAAGATGTTACTATTTTTCAGTGTAACATGCACACAATAAACAAACTGTAATCCCAATAATTTTTCTATGACATCCTGAAACCAGGCAAAATTTCATCACTGTGACAATCCTATTTATAATAAATGAAAAATCACTTTTAAACAACAAGTTCTAGTCCAATTTTGCTGCACTTTCATAATGGCTGAAACACTGTGCTGAGAACTGTATCTCATTCATCTTACTGTCAGTATACAGAAATTATGTATTACATTATTGTATTGAACACCTCTTGAGACAAATGTATCTCACTTATGAGGCATCTTAGCCAAACCCAAGGCCTTTAGTTTATGAAACACATTTGTTTAAAAATTCATATCATCTCACTCCAAAAAAGACAAATGCTCTCGACTCATGTCACATGATCCTGCTTTAGTTTATGGTGTTGCATATGCACATGCATGTGGATCTGAAGCTGGATGAGATGTTTAGACGTCGACCAATAGTGGAGTTTAGCGATACCGATTACTAGGATACCGATAACTGATAATTAGTGAAACTAAAATAGTGCTGAACTGAAGCATGAAAAGGCACCACACTTTTTTTCAAATGGAATGAAATAAATATTATTATTAATTATGCATTGATGACTAATGTTAGTTCATAGTACATTAACTAATGTTAACAGATGCAACTTTAAAATTTGAAAATGCATCACTAAAAGTTGAAATTAACACACTCTAACAATGAACAATACTTCTGCATGATATATTAGCCTTCATTAATGTTACAAATGGACTCTTATTATGAAGTGTTAGCATTTCATATATAAGGCATGCTTTAAGTTGCCCATCTATATATATATATATATATATATATATATATATATATAAAACATACTTTCAATGAACTTTAATTTTTTGTAAGTTACTTTAATTTATGTTGAGTTATTATTACTTAATCAGAATAACCCCACTGAAGTTTGATTGATATTACTTGGCATGCACAAAAAATGTTTTATGAAAAACAAAAAAGGAGTTAACTCTTTTTTTTTTGCAAATGAACACTTCAAATGTAAATTCAATTAACGTTAATTAATGTTAATAAAAAGGAAATCAAAGTAACTGGTGTTGCCTATTTGAAAAAGTAACTCCGATATTTTCTTGTAAATAAAAAAGTAATGTGTTACTTACTTTACTAGTTACTTGAAAAAGTAATCTGATTACATACCTTGCATTACTTGTAATGCATTACTAACAACATTGACTATCGGCATGTATTTTTGCCAATAACCGAATATCGGTGCCGATTAATCAGCAAAACCGATCAATATGTCAACCTCTAGAGATGTTATATTGAAACAGAGAGTGACATCTAACAGATCACCTTTGCTTTGGGCATATTTGTGTCTTTGTGCATCCCGTGGCCTGGAAGAACCAGCGGCGTGTCTTAGTCTAAGCAGAAGTGCCGATCTGACGGAGGGTCCCTCGGTTCGATTCTGTCAAGCGGTGAGGTGAAAAGGGCATCTGTCACACACTGTCAGCTGAAGCTGTGTTTACCTTCACATAAACACAACAACAGATCCTTCAGAGAAACCACAGCGATGCAGGCTGGGAATAGTTTGAACTATTGCACATGAAACATGCTGAGTTAAATCTGGCGAAGGTCCTGAGAGGTACGACGTGCACCGGCACGAATAAACATATTTGATATTGACATAAAAATCAATTTACGCCTCACTGAAGCCAATCTAAAGCTCACAGCACGGGACGCCCATCTTGATAAGGGTTGAGACATCGAATCCAGTGTAATATGTAAATCTTATGACAGATACGCAGATAAAGCTTTCAGTCACAGGTCTGAGCTTGCCTACATTTGTGCAATCCTAGTGTTCCCATAAGAATTGAAAAGACATGTCAGTACGTCTCTTTACTACATCTGAAACTCCGACGACATACTCAAGAAGTCAATTCAGTGCCTGGTGCTTCTTCAATTGAAATATTGAACTGTGTAGTATATATATATATATATATATATACCTTTGAGGAATTTTTTAGTCATGTGGACTTTGAGCTTTAGGCTGCATGTTAAGTGTGATCGTCAATGATATCATTGAATTATAAATGGTAATATTGTGAGATATTATAACAATTTCAAATTGTTGTTTTCAATGTGAATGTGTTCAAATGTAGTTTATTTTTGTGATGCGCAGCTGAATTTTGAGCATCATTACTCCAGTCTTCAGTGCCACATGATCCTCAGAAATCAGTCTAATATTCTGATTAATATGCAACATTGATAATAATCAGAAATGTTTCTTGCAAACAGCATATCAGGATGATTTCTGAAGGATCATGTGACACTGAAGACTGGAGTAAAGATGCTGAAAAGACAGCTTTTGATCACAGCAATAACATGCATTTTACAATATATTCACACAGAAAACTGTATGTTTAAATGGTAATAATATTTCACAATTTTTACTGTATTTTTGATATTTTGGTGCGCAAAAGAAACTTTCAAAATAATTTAAAAAATGTCAATTATTTTAAATGGTAGTGTACACAGATTCTAATTTTTCAAGCACCAGGATCTGAAATGTGAGCCAGCATGCATGCAACCTAAGCTTTCCTGTTTTCCTAAGCATTACTCTGTTCAGTCTATTATACTGTTGTTGTGATTCAACTTGGTTCTTGCCTACATAAATCTTCATTTTATTCTGTTCCACTCCTTTTTATTTTCCCTTTATTCCCTGTAGATACCAATCAGACACTCATGACTCTCATTAGCCACTGACGAGCAAAATAACTCACAAGCTTTCTCTGATAGAGTAGCTGATGTTCTGATGTTCCTTCTGCAGACATCGTGGTTAGGTGCTGTAAAAATAGAGCTGATACATGTTTTTTAATCAGATTAATTACATGTCAATTAGATAATCAAATTAATTGCATGCATATCTGGAGATGAATGAGAAAGATAATGAGGACAGACAATAATGAGAATTCAAAGACATTCTTTTGTCAGAGAAAATCATTTAACAGGTGTTATAAAAAGTGGCTGTGTTTTATTTTCATATAATTGAACATTCATCCATCCATCCATCCACCCATCTATCTATCTTATGTATGTATGTATACGTATTTATGCACAAAACATTATTTTATTATCATTGAGATACTATTATAGTTTGTATTAATATGTTGATATTTTCCCCCAATTTCAGTTTAATTTTAGTTATAGTCATTTTGTTGTGTTTTGACATAATAATAATAATAATAATAATAATTATTATTATTATTATTATTATTTATTATATATATATATATATGTATATTATTTTCTGTTTTAGTTTGAGGTATTTTAGTTCTTCAAGTTAAATTAAAATCAATAAAAGTAAAATAAAATAAGCTTATTTCAGTTAACGTTTAATTTTTATTCCAAGTGTTTTTTCTTTATGGTTTTAGTTCTAATTTAACTATTTGACCCTGAACCAAAATCTATGATATCATGATACCATCTATCACTTTCGGAGAACTTAAGTGAAAAAAGTTTAAACACAGAGGTCGAAGAGGCTCGTGAGATTGTGAGAAAGAATAATAAGCTCGTCTGCGTTTAACAATCCGCTTTTTTGCTCATTTCTGAAGCCTGCGTCAGATTTCCAGGTTTGTCGTTTGTCAGGCGATGGTCAAGCTGTCAATCTATTTCTGTACGGCCTTTATCTTTTTACCAGCCCTGCTTCACCGGCTGCGTAATCATTATTTCACACAAAAACAGCCACGAGTGAATGTAATAAAACGCTCTTATTAAATGCCCCATTGCATTGAGCTATTGTGAGCATGTTTGGGGATCAGCAGAGCAAAATAAACCACATTTCAGACTCGTGACTGTGCCGTTAGTTCCCAGACCCATTTAACTGGCAGGACTTCAGACCTCAAACATCACGCTAGCTCTCCAACAGCTGCGTTTGGCCGATCCTGTGCTGAATATAGAGCACTAGAGTCAAGGACAAAGTCACTACTTCACTTCAGACCGCAATCACGCAGGCTTTGCTCCGATTTCATACATTATACTGGGGCAGAATGGGGAAAAACTGACATTACTTTGGCAGGAATGTGAAATTATATCCAACAATAATATCAGTTTCTCTTGTGAAACCAAATATCCTGTCCTCTGCTCTCGCATCCTTCATCCTCTTCTCAAACATCGTGAATATTTCAAATGAACCATTTTTATCAAGACTGAAGGAAGCTTACTAGATTTCTCTACGCAGTGTTGTTTTGGTATCATTGAAATACTAGTTTTTATAAATATGTCCAGTGCATCTTTTATATTTTCTGTTTTAATTGTAGTTTTAGTTAAAGTTTTAGTAGTTTTGTTATGTTTTTGACATTTCATTTTATTTTATAAGTTTGTCTACACTATTAAAATGTGCACTGAATTTAAGTACATTTCAAAAATCAACAGTGAATTAATAATAATTATATGTGTCGTCTTCAGCGATTCCTGGAAGAAAACCGAGAGGCTGGATTTTCTTATTTTAGTCTGCAAGCCATCAGCATGTAACAGTATTGATTTGTGACAAGAGCAAGGAATGAAGGTAAAGATTACACCCAGGTATTTTGTTCTTTTACTGATTCTTGAGATATTCTTGGAGGATTATTTTGGATGAATGTTAATTGATGTTCTTTTGCAGCCTCCCGCTACTTCCATGTCTCACAAAATCTGCGTTTCTTCAGTGTGGACAATGTCAGATACAAAAATAATGTGTAACGTTATTTATAATGAACATTTGCGTTCAACTTATTAGGAAAGAATCAGAGATGGTTTCAAACTGTGTTTTACCTCCATATTTAGTTGTTATGGTGCTGACAAAACAGCAACTCGCTTCAAACCATATATGCGCTAAATTCAACAGCAATTACAATTACAAACGTTTACAATTTCTGTGATAAAAGTGACATATCATGGTTGTGACCAGGATTACTATAATTAACAAAAAGTAAAGCCATAAAAAAATTTATAAAAATAATAATAAAATAAATAAATAAATAAATAAATAAATAAATACACAAATAAATAAATAAATAAATAAATAAATAAATAAATAAATAAATAAATAAATAAATAAATAAATAAATAAATAAATAAATAAATAAATAAATAAATAAATAAATAAATAAATAAATAAATAAATAAATAAATAAATAAATAAATAAATAAATAAATAAATAAATAAATAAATAAATAAATAAATAAATAAATAAATAAATAAATAAATAAATAAATAAATAAATGTGTGATGAAAGTAACATATTATGGTTGTCACCAGGATTATTATAAATAACAAAAATGAAAGCAGCAAGTAAGTATGTAAATAAATAATTAGATAAATAAATAAATACATACATAAATAAATAAATTAATTAATAAACAAACAAAGAAATAAACAAAGAAACAAATAAATAAATAAATAAATAAATAAATAAATGTTTACTGAAATAAAATAAAATAATAAACTAAAAACTTACACTTATTTTATTTTATTTCACCTATAGGTATTTCAGCAGCATTTCTCATTTTCATTTTTATTCGTTAATAATTTGAAAAAAATTAATAAACTGAATATACTATACTATATATATAGCAAATTAGCAAAAGTCCTGTGACCCTCAAAGCAGGTGAGATTTGAAAAGAGGACCTTCAGCACGAAAACTGTCTTTTCTATTGCTTGATTTCTACATTTTTCATAAACCTCTGACGGTGAGTAAAGACACAGATACATGGAGAACTGATTTACGCTCCGAGCAAGGAACAGTCATTCAATATAACATTCACACAATAAACAGTAAACAGTATGATGTCTCTGATTGAGCCGCTTTTTTGTGTGCGACATCTTTTATCTCTCAAAATGGCGAACGCGTCTTTACACAAGACATCTCAAACCCAAAGCATATCATCATCTTCATTTTTCTTCCCAGAGACAACACTTTTATTTTTAGTTTAGGGCCCAGAAAAACAGTGAGCAATTGTTGTCAATGATTTAGAGCTTCAGCATCGGCTGACCTTTTAGAAACAAGCCGTGCGAACGCAGCGGTGACTAATGTTTGTGCGCTTGTGCTTCGACATCACACACTTCAGGTGAATGTCTGTAAAGGTCAGACAAGAAAGCACAGGTTAATATCATTCAGTCTGAAGGACTCTCTGCTTTTCAGTCACATTGTTTGCGTATAGCACGAGCGGAGCGGCTAATGCAAAGGTAACAGGGGTGACGCCTCGGCAGGACGCTGGAAAGCAGCAAATCCAATTGGGCGACACATAATTATAAAGTTTCAGCATCGGCTGACCTTTTAGAAACAAGCCGTGCGAACGCAGCGGTGACTAATGTTTGTGCGCTTGTGCTTCGACATCACACACTTCAGGTGAATGTCTGTAAAGGTCAGACAAGAAAGCACAGGTTAATATCATTCAGTCTGAAGGACTCTCTGCTTTTCAGTCACATTGTTTGCGTATAGCACGAGCGGAGCGGCTAATGCAAAGGTAACAGGGGTGACGCCTCGGCAGGACGCTGGAAAGCAGCAAATCCAATTGGGCGACACATAATTAAGCTGAGAGCTTCCTGCGGCAAAGACTCTTACAAGAGAAACACCCCCAGCCTCTCTGCTGGAAGCACATAGAGAGCAAAAGCATTAGGTGATTCAAATACTCCCTTAACTAATATTAAGTAAAGCTCATTCAGTGCGAATCAGGTGGATCGGTGGCCTAGTTTACAGCAGAATGCAATGCAGCAGAAGGGTTGTGAAAATTCATCTCCAGCAATGAATGAAATTAAAGCTCAGACGCTAACACAAGCACAAATGCAGAATAACTCCAGAGGTAAACCGGCACTGAATCCGTCTTGAGCAGTGCTTCCGCCTCCTTAAACGGAAAATTGGTATCGATTGAGGCGTCGCTCAAATTCAACCGTGAGAAGTTCAGGTATTGATCGCAATGAGAAAATCAGACTGTCACTGCTTTTATAAGCTGCATTATGTCCGGATCGTTCTGATTTGTCATCGTTTAGCAGAGGAACCCCTCAGGCCATCAGAAACGTTTGTTTCTTCATCAGATTTGGGGAAACGTAGCATTGCATCAGTGTCTCAGCAATAGATGCTCTGCAGTGAATGGGTGCCGTCAGAATGAGAGTCCAAACAGCTGATTAAAACATCACAATAATCCACACCACTCCAGTCCATCTGTTAACATCTGGAGAAGACAAAAGCTGAAACTAATCCAGCATTAAGACATTAACTCTAAACCGACACTTCCAGGTAAAATTGTCCATATGTCCTCCAGTGAAAAGCCCATCTCCTGTTGTTTCTCGCATCAAAATCCAGCCACATATGTGTTTAGAGCTGTTTAAACGCTGCTTGATCTGTGCAGATTTCTCTCCTGATTCACACCAGAACACTTTATCACTGGAGAAAGCTTTATTATGGACTATTATAGATATTTTAGCAACGGTTTGAAGTTAAAAATGTCTTAATGCTGGATTAGTTTCAGCTTTTGTCTTCTCCGGATGTTAACTGATGGACTGGAGTGCTGTGGATTATTGTGATGTTTTTATCAGCTGTTTGGACTCTCATTCTGACGGCACCCATTCACTGCAGAGCATCCATTGCTGAGACACTGATGCAATGCTACATTTCTCCAAATCTGATGAAGAAACAAACTCAACTGCATCTTGGATGGCCGGAGGATGAACACATTTTCAGTGCATTTTCAATTTCGAGTGAACTACTCCTTTAATAATTTGTGAAATTCAGTGAAAAATCACTATTTTTTTGTTCAGTTCATTAATAACAAATCTTTATTTAGTGAAAGACAGACATCAAAGAGAAAACATGGTTATTTGATGTGCATTACAATGTTTATAGAAACAGGTTTGACCGAGAGCTAGATAAATAGTGTGCGATTCTCTCAGCGTGGCACCTATACAAAGCAAGAGCCGCTTTTCAATAAATCTAATATTTACTAGGAGCACAGCGGTGGTTGTCTGCCTAACTTAGCCTGCTGGAACGAACACCTCCGAGCTACAGCGAGTCCAGCTCCACCAGCATCTCAATCTGAGTCATTCTCTGGGGTGAGGAGTTCTCCTGCAATCTCGGTAAGGCCTCAGGTCTTCGTGGCCAGCCAACAAAGACGGCCCAAAATAAGAAAAACAATGCATGCTTTCAAACCGATTTTCAAAAGGGACATCTGAGTGGGTAAAAACACAAATTTGAGAAAGCAGAGCATATTGCGCGCTTTTGCTACACCTACAGCAGGTCAGAGTACTGGCTTTCCAGATCTCGCTTCTAGCTTCTGTCTCCGTCCTCTTTTGAGAGAAATCCTGACACAAAATACAGCCAAATATAACGCTCCATACACACAGCATGCTCACATTTCTAGGCAAAGCCAAACTTTACAAATTAATACATATAAGTAATGACATACTGTAAAATTGACATGGAAAATTTGAAAACTGGAATACCTGTAATAAATAAACATATATATATATATATATATAGTAAAAATGGAAATGAAAAACACATTAATTATTAATAAAAATAATAGTGATAAAATAATGTAAAAATGACATGTAAACATGCAAGTTACTATCCCATATATGGTTAAATGAAGAGGGGGGAAAAATATATATATATGAATTAGTATTAAAAATGTATGAACATTCTACAGAAACTCAATTATATGTACCAGATATACCTAATTCTACTTATTTTAAATAAAAATGATAAATTAACATATAGTGTACAGATAAAATCTATATTATGACACTTTTTTTACTGAATTTTATTATGAAATTTTGCATTTTAAATAATTACATTTTACTATTAATAAATCACATTATAATTTATTGGAAAATGTGCCTACAAAAAAAATAGTATGAATTACCTTATTATTTAACAGTGAGGAACTATAAATTATTAGTATTAGTATTATTTATTTATTCATTCAATAATAATTCATTCATTCATTCATATATTTTTGTCCATTAAATAAAACTGCAGTGAAAGCAAAACTTGAATGGTTAGGTTTTCATTCACTCTAAGCCTCAACTTTACCCTGCAGCAAAACAAAATGAGTTTATCCTGCTGACCACCTGAAAATGGACAAAAATACACTCAGGTAGTTATAGAAAAAGCTGTAATATACGACCAGCAATCACTGTCAGCGGCTAAAAACCTGAGACAAATGTCTGTTTTGTTTCTGTTTTTTTGCTATCAAATCACTGAAGTGCCTGACCTCTCAAATATCCATCCAGACCGGCGCTGTCATTTATAAATCCAACCACAGTTCATGGTTTGGACTGCTACGCTTCTGTTCAGCATCTAATATCGAGAGCTATTTTAAGAACAAAAATGACAAATCAGATGAAAGCAGCAGACAAGATTAAACAGATCAAACTCCTCCAGCACTGGAAAGCTTTTTGTAGCTCTTTAGCTCAATTTATTATGATGAAGGCCTTTAAAGGAGCCGCGTCTGAATGACAGAATCCGGTCGGTCGAGCATGTCTAATCTGAACTGACTCAGAGACGTTTGACCCCAACAGTAAACAATAAGCTTCAGAAGAAGCTCAACTCGCCTACAGGCTCACAGGCATGAGTCCACATTCACCCTCAGTGAAGCAGAGAAAGACTCGAGTCCATGTCAAAGACTGACCATACGTGTTATTGCATCTTCAAGATGAACGGGATAAAAACAGCACAAGAGATATCCATGCAGTTTTAGTTATTTGCATTGGAGAGGCTGCTTGTAAGTTTTATTGGATGAATCATATTATGTAAAATTGTGACTATTGTGCTGATTGCTGTTGTGCTGATTATGAGGTTCATTGAAGCTTGTCATTGCTGGGTAAAAGCCTCACCCGCACCCAAATCCCATATGTTTGTTTGGCTAAATATTACATGCCAGATATGATATTATTTTATTTAATACTCTGGGTTTAAAATAAGTAAAGAAATAAAGTTAAAAATAAATTCAACAATTGTGGATTTGTGGGGGAAAAAAAACTAATATTTGAAACTCAACCCTACTGAAAATAAGTATAAAAAAAAAGGTATTAAAAATGTCTTGAACAATAAAATAAAAATAAAATTGGACTCAACTCTGTTGGGAAAAAAAACCACTATGAAAAAAATAATCAGGGCTAAAAATAAATAAATAAATTGACTCAACACTATTGAAAAAAAAAATATATATATATATAATCTTTAAAAAATAAATAGATAAAAATAAAATAAAATAATAATAATAATAATAATAATAATTATTATTATTATTATTATTATTATAACGCAATCCTTTTTAAAAATAAATAAATAATAAAAATAACAATATTGACTAAAAAAAGTACCTATGTAATTGCAAAAGAAAATTAATGTAGAATGTTTTTGTTGGAAACACTTTACATCATTTTAGAGTTTTAGGTTTTATGTTGCCATGGTAACAAAGTTGTAATCCCGCTGGGCTGTGCAGGACCAATGTATCGGTCTGGGAGGAGAAGAGAAGTCAGTGAGCGGAGAAGGCAATTGTCAGGCTTTATCAGAGCCACTATCAGCAACACGGCTGGAGAAATGGGCCCTCATAAATTATGAAGGATGTATTATCACACAAATGGAATGGGTGACAGGGATGGAAATTAGAAATGGGATTCGGCTCTTCTGCTGTGGCCGGTAATTATACAGTGACAATATATTATGGCTTCTCCACGGCCCAATGTCAGACGCTCGTACCTGAGCGCAGACGTGCATGAGTGCGCGCTAAAATCGCTCACGTTTCTGGAATCCAGCCGGTTTGACGCCATATAATCGCTCTGGGCTGAATTGCTGCAACAAATGGTTTCGGTCAATGCATTATACATTACAATTATTTTTCAAGCCCCTTGGAATGGAGAGGGATTGACTTTGGGGTATCACCGAATTCAATTTACAGACAGCATCAAGGTCATTTCTCTGCAAAGGTGTATGAATTGCAATTATTAATTAACTCGACGATAATCACCGGTGTGCGTTTCACCTTGGAGAGCAGAAGAGCTGCAGCTCGAGTTCTGCTCTCAGAGGTTCATCAGAGGAAATCACTACATCGCAAGGTGCGAAGATCTCATTCGCTGAGTGATTTCTTTGTTTTCTGCGTTTCTCCGGTTCGCTGTTTCCCAGCAGAGACTGACTGAGAGCGAGGCTCAGCACATGTGAAACTTCACTGCTGTTTCTCTTGAGTTCGGTAGCTGAAGGTCAGTTGTAAAGCTTCATTAGACTCTCAGCTAGACTGTATCTCTCGCTTGGCTTTTATGGCTGGTTTGATGAGTGTGTGTTTGAAAAGAGGCTGTTTTTAGCCTTGTTATTAAGTGCTATTAAATGGCCTCTATAGAGCGCAACAGTCAGGTCCCGGAAGTGAAAACTCCATTCATTTTCTCCAGAGAGAAATTGATTTATAACAATAACCAATAAACCGGTAAAGACACACCTGCTGTGAGTTCCAAGGTTGTTAATTGATTGCATATGCTTTTGTTGAACCCATCTGTTCATAATAATTCAACTTCTTTTTGAAGTAATCATGTTTTATGATGGAATTGGTGCTGAAAAACTACATTACCCATGATGCTGTATAGAAAATTCCACCAATCAGAAAGTTTCAGCACCAAAATAGATCTTTAGCTCCGCCCACTCCCATTGGCAAATTCTCAAAATACTTTTTTTATATGTTAAATGTTTTAGATAATGTTTAAATATTAAAACAATCAAGTTATGTATGGGAAAATGGCCCAAAGTATTTGTTTTGGGTCAGAAAACTCCATTCATTTTCTCCAGAGAGAAATTGATTTATAACAATAACCGATAAACCGGTAAAGACACACCTGCTGTGAGTTCCAAGGTTGTTAATTGATTGCATATGCTTTTGTTGAACCCATCTGTTCATAATAATTCAACTTCTTTTTGAAGTAATCATGTTTTATGATGGAATTGGTGCTGAAAAACTACATTACCCATGATGCTGTATAGAAAATTCCACAAATCAGAAAGTTTCAGCACCAAAATAGATCTTTAGCTCCGCCCACTCCCATTGGCAAATTCTCAAAATACTTTTTTTATATGTTAAATGTTTTAAATATTAAAACAATCAAGTTATGTATGGGAAAATGGCCCAAACTATTTGTTTTGGGTCAAAAAAAAAAAAAAGTAAATCAATTAATATATATGTTAAGGCTATGCTAAACGAAACATAAACAATTATAATAAATTAAACAGATAAACAAAATTTCCCTCATTGAGGCCATTAAGAGTCGTACCTTTATTTTTTTGTCTGACTTTCATTTATTTTTATTTATTTATTTATTTATTTTTGCTTCAAATCAAAGTTTGTGATGCTATAATTCTCCTCATGGTTGGTTTGGTTCATGGCGTACAACGTTTAAACAAAGACTTTTTAAAATCCCTACAGGAACAATACATCTGACACTAATGCTGCTGAAAAACTGCTCAGGCACTGATGCTCTCTCTGAGTTTCTATGTTCTTAGAGTCTGGTCTTACGTGCTTCGTCACGGCTGCACTGTTGTGAGAGACGCTCTGGCAGTTGTCTAAATAAAGTGTATCTCATCTGAGCTCTCCAGAAACATGACAGGAATAGAAGAGAGAGCTAGACCCTTCGCCGAGGCACAGCTGCTTTCTGGGAAGGGGAACGGAGGCTGATTAACATGAAGAGAGATGCAGCTGATCTGTTTTAAAACCTAGTGCGCTCGTTTAGACAAAATCTATGCCCGCATCAGATGGGACCTTCACAGAAATAGTAACCCTTGAGAAAAAGAAGGGCACTTAATTGTAGCGAATGTGCACTTGTAGTCTGCTTCAAATCGTAAAGCTATTTATTTAAAACAACTGTTCTTGCATATGATATATTAATGAAATAAAAGTCAAGGTGTACTTAAAGAGAGACACTTAATCGTCTCCACATTACTTTATAATAATGTCAAAAAAACAACTTTAAATTACATTTCAACCATTATGTATGTATGCATGTATATATATATAATGCTTTAAAAATAACACTTTTTTGGTATTTCATTATAATTAATATGTATTATGATATTATATTAAATATTTAAAAGTACATTAAAATATATTTAAACGTAAAATTAAAGCATATTTTAGTTTACCATAAATGCTTGTCAGAGCATCCAGCAGCAAGTTCAACCATATTTTAAAGACAATTGAGAGAAATTACATTTAAAGATGTACTTAAGTCCTATTTAAGTGAGTCAAAAACACAATAACGTTCAACTTATTGCACGTATTAATAATTTAAACTATAATACAGATTAATTAAATTTGGGAATAACATGTAATTAAGTGTCTGAGAACATTACGTTCAGCTCATACTTAAGTGTGTTCTTTTAAAATAAAATATTTCCATAATAAATGGATAAGTTGTGTGGGTTGAATGGGAAAGATAAATCCGAGAAGGTGAAAGATGCGAGGACAATGTTAATTATAAATGTGTTTCACTGAATACCAAAAGTATCAATTAAATTATTTGAATCAAAATAAAAATGGGCTATTTTATGCATCCTTTGGACATATTAGAGCTTAGCAACCAAAACGCTCACCAGGGTTTGGCACACAGCTATTGTGTTTCAGATGCTGACTCTCTTCATCATCTTGTTTAGTAGTTTCTCTTTCATACACCAAGGCTATGACTATTGTTCTTATTCAATGTGCATTTTAATTGAAAATCTTCCTTGTCAGATTCTCTTCTATACCGGAAGACTAAAGAGATGTGCAAGTCTACCTTGACTAAAGGTAGTTCTTCTCTTTTAACTTTCTCTCTCTTCTTCGCAGTCAGAAACTGAAGGAGCAGAAGCGTGCAGGTGTGGATTTTGTCACAGCAAGCTGGCAGGTTTGGATAGCATTCCTCAACACAACTACTGCTTTATTTTGAAGCAGTTTTACTGAGCCACGGGATTTAATACTAGAAATGCCCTCAGGAGCAGACAAACACTCAGATATGCATTGTTACAGTCATCATTTCATATCAAGCATATTTTGCAAAGGAAACCGAGCAATTTCACCCAAATCTATTGTCTGTCGTGCTGTGTTTAGACTGAATGTTTGTCCACTGCTATTTTTCCCCTTTTTGTTTTTTTTCTTCTTCTTGTTTTACTCAACACTGAAAAAGTTGATCAATTTAAAAGGAACAAAATGTATCAAAATTAAAAATAGAAATAATAAAGAACTCTTTTCCACTTTAAAGAGCCCTGTTGTGGAATGAAAGTCAGCTTTATTTTTATAGCGCTTTAAACAGTGCTGATGGTGTCAAAGCATCTTTACAGCGATGAACATGAAAACAGCAGAATCAATTCTGGAAACTCTACTATGAAAGCAGTTCAGATTCTGCTGTAAAGCAGCTCTAAAAGACAATAGTGTCATTATATATACAGTATATAGCTCAAGTTAGTTCAGTGATGTTCCAGTACAAATAGGCCTGCACGAGAAATCATATTGTATTCAAGATCATAATTTGTCGCTTCTCCTGATTAATTAAGCATAATCATCTGTAATATTAGCCTGCTTGTTAGTTTCAAATTCAAAAAATTTCAATTTAAATTGACATTTGCATTATCTTGCCTCCACAGGCGTTCGTGTCGCGGTTGCCAGATTTCAGGAGCTTAAACCCTCAATTAGAGCTCTTGTTTTTAGTACATTGTTGTCATGGATATTTGCTTTAAACTGATACACTTTCTGTTCACTTTCCAACCTGGCAACCATTTGTTTTAAAAGGACATAATTACGGATTATAATGACTTATACTGTCTTTTTACGCGTTGCATCGCGCCGCGTAAACATAAAACCATGTCTGCATTTGTGATCGGAGAAATGACAAACAACAAGCCCTACTCTAAACTGCTCAAAACTCACGTTTGAATCATCAGTGGCAAATTATTTAAACATAAAAAACGTACATACAGTCTTTGAGTCAGAACAGCCGGCATTGTAGTCTCCTCTCCCAGGATCAGGAAACAGTCCTCCATAAAAGGTGCTGCACACATCTGAATATTTGAGTTGAAGTGTTCTGGAACAGTGTTGTAAATACAACTTAACCACTGATTTCTAGTCGTGTCCTCTTTTGGAAAACCAAACAAAGTAGTTTCGCTTTCACAACGAAACACACAGCGTCTTCACAACATGGCTGCGGCAGCAGCAACAATAAAGTTACGCCTCCTTTCTTTGCGTGAACATTTGGGCGGTGTTATGCAAATCTTCCCACATAGTGATGTAGACATGTGGGGGTGTGTTAGAACGAGGCGTTTTAGGTAGGCGTGGTTTACTCTTCACTTTTATGAAGAATATCTCTTTGGATTTGAGACTTTAGTCTTTGCAACTTTACAGATCTTCTTTATGCACCAAGAGCTTGTAACACTCCAAAGAGAAAGAAACACTTGAAATCGCATCATATGACCCGTTTAATAGTCAACTTATTTCGGGTCACCGTCATAAAAGCTCTGTAAACACTGCCACAGACACGAAGATATATCTTTCATTTAATCACGCTGAATGCTCACTAAAATCTGACGCAGTCATCACATTTTCAGACAATTAGAGTTTATCAATATCTATTGAGATGTTCTGCTCAATTGAAAGTGCAAAACAGCCCGTCTGTTTTTTTTCAAGTGGTCGTTTGCGCTGTTAGCTGCAACTAAACAAAATGCATATTTATGCAAAAAAAAAAACTAATTAAATGACACTAATTCTGATTATATTATCATGCCTGACCATTATCTTGCAAGTCAGAGTGTGAAGTTCATCGTGTATCAAAGCTTCTTCATGTTTACCCAATATCACACTCGCAGTAGCTGTCAGCACTCTTCAACCACCCTGACCTAACAGCTGTGTAACATTAAATAAACGCCTTAAGAGAACATATATGCTGCTGCTATTGTATTGTTTGGATGATCACTCTCCTCCACACTCGCTCCAGCTTTCATCCGCGCTCTAACTTCCCAACCATCCAGCGCACCGATGTTTGATGTTTCCATTCTCATTGATCTTCATATTCTCTTTTTTTTTTCCTTCCAAAAGAGCCTGTATTTCCCATTCCAAAAGTTAAAGAAGCAACCTTCCTTTGAAAAGTCCGTGCTGGCTATGCATCTTTTGTCTCGCATGGCTCGGGATCACAAGGTCCGCTGAATTTAAATGCAAATTGCCAAAATAAATTATTGATTCCTTCAAAGCGGCGGCAATAAGAAAACATGTGGGCACAACGACGGTCCTCGATCCCTCCGGACCCGATATATCTACTGTTTTGTAGATCGTATAAAGGAGGCGGAAACCAATCTGCACACTGTTGTGTTTCAAGAGAAAGCTAATATATATATATATATATATACACACAAAATATCGGCCTGCATTATTCATTATATAAGCCAATACTACAAAGGCATGTTTAATAGTCATCAATACGCAGCGATGGCACCTTGGTTTGACAAGCAAGCGGGAAATTGATCATTAAACAATGAAACTACAGTAGCTTGCTTTGGAAGACACATGCAAATGACTCTCTCCTGCGTCCTGCTCATTACTATTTTCAGCCGTCATCCGGGGACGGCAGGTAGAAGGGACGCCCTAGTTAAAGACAGGGCTCTTTACATTCGTACCTTGAGAACAGACGGGAGAATGCAAGAACACCATTTGATGAGAGAAACTCTGTCTTCAATTAACATGATTAATTGAGCTGTCAGTGGAAAACATTTAATGCTAAAGTGAAAGATACTGTGCATGCTGTACTCCGGTGAAATTAAAAGACAGTCTTACCTTCGTGTCTCTGAGTGTGTGGTTTCTATAGCGATGGGTTAAATAGAGTTTTAATGAAATCATTTTGTGATGTCAATTTCACAAAGGCCCAAAGCTGACTTTCAGTTCTGCACTGATAAAGGCCTGCAGGTCTAACTAGATGAACAACGGAAAACAAGAATATTTCCCATATTAGATTGTTATTAATAATATTTTATTATTATTATTATTATTATTATTATTATTATTATTCAAAATAATGCAATACAATATAATAATAATTATTAGTATTAATAACACATTTATTATTTAATATTTTGATTATTGAAAAAAATATTTACAAAAATGCCAATAAAGTAAGAATTCAAAACTTAATTTAGGATTTCTTAATATCTTGAATTAAATTACTTGTTGTTGTTATTAACATTTTATTATGCAGAGCAATGCAAAAAATACAATAAATTAATAATAAAAAA